>NW_018164666.1:6816360-6825088 GCF_001263595.1 Phalaenopsis equestris
TATATATATATATATATATATATATATATGTATATATATGTATGTATGTATATCAATCGCTTTCCTTTAAATTTTTTTTTGAAACAATTTGAAAAAAATATTATGAAGGTACTCCTGATTTATCCAGAATTCAATGATGGGACGCCACGTGTCAAGTGGACCCCATTATTTATATAATCGTTTTTCAACAAATGGTGACATAATTTTAGAAGGGTTAACAAGATAATTTTCTTAATGTGTTGAAAATATATGAGACGATAAAAGATGATCATCTTTCGACATGAGAAATAAAGTGTCTCTCTTATTCAAACTTATAGTTTTGCATGCATCATGTTCGAATCAAAATATCATTATTAATAATAGAATTTCATCTTTTTCATGCATGAACTTTTAATACTAGAATATTCAGAACATTAAGTGTTAGATGTGTAAATGCACAACAATTGTGGGGTGTGTATGTAAATCTTCCATTTTATTATATTGATTTGACAAAATTTGCATTTAATGGCATTATGAATGAAGCATAGAGGATGCGTCATCTCCCATTGCTATTTTCATATCACACAATTCATTCTTATTCCATGCAGCACATTTGTTCTGCGTTATGAAGTTCACTAACTTCTATTTTTACCATATGATTTAATAATATACACTTGCTGCAAAAGATGCGACAGACAATATGTGGATTCAAAGGAAAAATGATATGTTTAGAGGAAGACATTTGTTTTTGCATCTTATTACATCTTTATGGTAGCCATTAAAATGCGTATTTTTAAATTATTATTTTGTAGGACAATAATGAAAATATTTTAATTTGAAGATTGATGCAGGAAGGTATTTATTGTTATCCCCTTGATAATGTATATATGTGCTTATTATTACATTATGAATGGGCTAATGATATTTTGCTTAAGGAAAGCCTTGCTTTTCGAGCGAGTTTTATCTTATAGCCTGGTTGTCGTCTGGGATCTATTTGTTGTCGTTGTGTGCTCTAAATTAATTCGCAGCGGTAGAGTTTAATTAGATTAATGTCTTAGTGTCGTACAAAATACAGTACACACACATTTATGATAAAAAGAACAAGTAGCGACACTATAATTTCTTATGTGGATAAGCCCTCAGAAGAAAAAAACCAAGGTCTAGTCTAATAAAAATGACACAAGATAAGTTTGTGAGTAAGGGTATGAATCTTTATCTTACAACTGGGAAAGGGGATACAAGGTTTCTCCAAGTACAATGTATGTATGGAGAAATGTTTATTATATAACGGTCATGAGCAATTGCTACCGAAGCTATCGGTGGATATATGGTTATGTCATGTTGGGGGTACGCCATTGAAGGGTATTTAGAACGATGTGTTACTTTTTATGGTGATTTGTTACTCTGTAAAGTATGTCGTTACTCCGTAACGTACGTTGTTACGCCATAAGATGCTTCATTGCAACATACATCGTTACTCCACAAGGTCCACCAATGATGACAAGCAAGAAGCGGTTGATAGTAGTCGACGATGGCTGACAGGTAGTAGTCGATGGTGGTAGCTAGCTACGGACGCAGAAAATGATTGTCAGGTTTTCGATCAGAAATAAATCTGAAAATTGACTCCTCCTTATCCTCCCTTAAGTTCAAGTCTAGCTCCCGTTTCATCAAAGTAGTGGGGCTCTACTTATAGATTTTGGGAGTAGCAGTAGTCTGTATAAAAATTACATGAATCTGGACCATTCCATCGGATGACCCAGAACGATTATCTTAATTGAATGTTTTTTTTTATCGATATTTAAGTACCTTAATGACAACAAAATGAGTGATCTTAGGCTCGTCGGATTCCTCTTGATAAAACACTCAATTTAACTATGATTGTCAAATTTGGAGTCCATTTGACCATCCAATTAAACACCCTAAGCTTCCAAAAAATAGTTTAACTATTTATTTGTGCTTGATTTGACTCACATTGGAGCAATTTTAGTGTCATTGGTTTGAGTGGTTAAGCCATTTAGTTTTGCTATAATTTTTTTTGAAATACGAGCTCTGGTTAATTTTTAATTTAAATCAAAATATTTCTACCCAAAAATATCTCGAGATTTGTGTCGAATGTTTCAAGATTCATGTTGAATAATAAATTTATTGATAATTTCACTCCCTCATATGAATGTTATCAAAATAATGAAAATCATGAAAAAAAAAAACATAAAAGATTATTAAAATTTTGGATTTACTTGGCGGCGATCTTCAATGGCTAATGACAGTGGAAGTTGGTGGCCAGTGGCAGTGCCGCAGTTGACGATGATAGCACGACTGAAAAGGAGAAGCACGAGACAGCAGAGCGGGCGAAGCGGGTCAAGCTAATGTGAGGTTGAACTGCCTTTGGGTTGGGTCGACTACGTTGAGCGATCAGACGACACGAACAGGCTAGACCTACAATCAGAGCCACAAGATCGTCTGCCACCTCACGCTGTGCGAAATCACACAAATCACGCGATCATTTGTGCAAAACTTTGGAACGAATTTTTTTCGAACCAACTTCAAGTCAGACATGGATCGACTCAAAACTGACTCGAGATCTACTCGTAGTATATTTAGTTATAAAAAATATATATAGTGCCAAGTAAAATTGAACATAATGAGTAATGAGCCAATTTTATACCGATTTCAAGTTGAAATTAATCCAAATAACACAATTGGAGTCAATCAGTTTCAATTTTGAGCCCAATCGAGCCGATTCCGAGCTGAAAATAATCCAAATAACTCCATTCGAGCCCCCTTGTTCCTATTTCGAGCCAGACATGGCTCGAGATCAAATGTAGCGAGCCACAAGCCAATTTCAATCCTCACAAAATCTATTAAATCCGATTTCAAACCAACCCCGACTCAACTCAAAATAGGATCGTTAACAGGCCTACTCATCCGCCATCTGTGGAGATCCGAATGAGGCTCGGGTTCCTTTCTCTCTAACTCTTAAGATTAATAAAACTCGCATCTATCAATATCAAAGCAAGCCATAGACATTAGCCACATATTGGAAAGCAACATCCTTAAATAAGGGTTCATTAAGATAATACTTTATTGTTTATCAAATCATAATTTTATTCAAAGAGTAAAGACTGATTGATGTTGATGATAATGAGAGGGACCAAGACTGACCAACCCCGGCAAGTAAGGTATCAACCTACATTGTTTTTTCTTATTTTTTTAATCCTAATTAATGAATGTGATGGAAAGTCATTAGACCGCATTAAAACACATTATACAGGCTATATCATGCATTAAATCAATGGAAATAAGCTTTAAATGCATACGACTAATCCCCAATTAATTACCGAATTAATTAATCAATGCTATTTATTCATTTTTTGAGCCATTAATTATGTGTTTCATATCTAGCACCTAAACATCCATATTAACATCACATTAAAAATACCATCATTATTATACTTTTAAAAGGGTAAAAATCAAAATTTGAGTATTACATATGTAAATAAGTAAGAATTGTGTGGTATGCATGTAAGTTTACCTTTTTATTTATGGCATTTGGTGTTGCATTTATGTTGCTTGCAAGTGGGTGCAGGTTTCATTTGGTTCATTGAGATCTCCCTGTCACCTGCAATATTTTTATTTTTCATGTACACATACATACGTGCGCAGACTGAATTTATGATCTAGTGGTTAAGTACAAAGTTGTCAATCATTACATTTTGTGGGCGCCGCCTGCAATATAAATATGACTAATTTACAACCCTAACTAAAGATAAAGAATAGTTACATACAGATCATTCAAATATGACAATTTACAAATCAATATGATATGGTTGATTTGTAAATATCAATATTTTTGGGGTCTGTATGTAATTTTTTACTTTTAACAATTATTTTACTCCCAATTATGCATATTTAGAGTAAAAAACTATATGGCCTCATTGTAATGGTTCAAAAGCACAACATCCAACTTTGAATAATCACTAAGAGTCTGTTTGGGACAGTTTGTATTTTTCAGGATAAGTTGTTTATCCGTGGGCCCCGGGTCGACTGCGGGGGTCGACCTGCGAACTACATTTAGTGTAAAAAAACCAAACGAGGTAGGCGGCGTTTTAAAAAACACACAAACCAAAGGGTTAAACAGTGTTTTCAAAAACATCGCTGCACTTATAAGCTGCCACAAGCGTGCCCTAAATCGAAGTTGTCATAGTTATAAGCATGATATGATTAGTGTTCTGAAAATAATCCTAAGATGTGATGTTCAAATGCTTGATTGAAAAGGATATGAGTGAATTGTTACCAGATTTTCGTCCTATTTGTTGTCGCTTATGAAGCTGCTTGGCTTCAGCGATGGCTAATTTCAGTTTCATCCTTCTGCTCACTTTCAAGCTGCCGGTCTCCATCTAAACGAGAATTATACTTATTTAAATCAAATTTAGTAAATAGAGACATACTTCATATAATGCCATCATTGCCAATTAGTTTATTTTAATTAAAAAAATGTTAGCTGGCACTTTTGTAATTAGTTTGATATTATAATTGGGTTTGTTTATGTTAATAGATGATTTTCAACTTTAGGGATTATAAGAAAAGAATATCTTCCTATTTATATTTACACAATTCCTATATATATATATATATATATATATATGTTATGTAACATCTGAAATTTAATGCTATATTTATAACAATTAAATCATTTACATCACATAAAGCGCCTTTTAAGCATAAATAAAGTGATATAAATGTCACAATTAAACTTTTGATGTTGTAAATGTAAATATATAGAAATTGTTTGGTATTTATGTGTTGAATCGTTTAAGAATGCAAAGTTTCGAAATGTTTGTAGGTTATGCCCAAAATCTATTAGCCTTGAACAGAAGAGGTAGAAAAGAAAAGAGAGGAGCAGCCCATGGTAAGAGAGAGCCTTGTCTCCTCCCTCTTCGTTTTTATATTTGAACTCTATTTATAAGTCATGGGGTGTCCTTCTTTTTCATGGTAAAAAAAATTATATAAATGTGCATAATTTTAAGTCATATAAAGTAGTCTTTATGTTATTTTCAATAGCTTTATGTCATATACTCAGATTTATTTCATGGCCTACAACTTTATAACATGTCCCACCATATAGTTAAACTTGACAGTTTGTTGGTTCGACAACTAGACAGTTTGCATGTTCGATAGTAAGGAAATTCGACAACTAGACAATTTTGCAGTTGGGCAGTTCGATAACTGGGTAATTAGGCAGCTAGGGAATTCATCAATTTAACAGCTAAGCAACTCAACAATATGATAGATGTGTAGTTTGATTGTGGGCAATTCAACAATTCAAAATTTTGGCAACTGGCAATTCAACAATTTATCAGCTGAGCAATTTAGTAATTCAACAATTAGGCAATTTAGCAATCAACAACTTGGTAGTTCAAGAACTGGCTCTCCGAGTAATTGAACAATTCAACAACTAGCAGCTCAAAATGTCTTTCTAGGTGTATCCATTTTTAGTTTCTCGGTTCTTTTATATAAGAGAATGAAAAACATGAAACTACACATTGCTCATCTCTATAAGACAAGCTTATACTTTATTTATCTAAGAAATGAATTCGTTAATATGAATTAAAATGATTTCGATAAAATTAAGTGTTATATTTCACTATATACTAATTATTCGAAATGAATCATCTTAGGGGCACTTTGTCTACTCCTATGGATTCCATCTTGGGGTCATTATGTTATGCTCGACACTTTAGCTACTCCTAAGAATTCCATGAATATTTGCACTAAGAAATAAATTTTGACATCTTTTTTATGTGACTAGATATACTATTTTTTTATATTATAACTCAGTTATAAAGGAATTAAAACAATTTAATTAAACTCCAACTATCCTTCGCTTAGAGGCGTTTTAGCTACACCTGTAGATAGTAGTTGATGTTTTTTTTCAACCTTACGGAGGGTGAAATCTAGTGGTCTTTAATTTCTATTTTAACTGACTTCATCTTTTCTTTAATTGAGTTGTATTTCAAAAAGAAATTTTTCAAAGGTGTCCCTAGCATTTGGCAATTGAGCTATGTAGAGTCTAAAAGTTGGATGATTCTTCTTTACCTCTTACGAAACCTGTTTAAGAGAGGCAAGTTCTTTGATTTAAAAAATGATAGCACTCATGAAAAATTATATAGAACAAAGTAGATATTATAGAGTTTAAAACACATAAAATGAAAGATTTAAGGATAGAAAATCATATCTCGTATGTTGAAGAATCCTCTAGTTTGATTTTTGTTGTCTTTTTGGAGATGTTTATGCATGACTTCAAATTTAAGACATATGTCCACGCTCACCGTACCTTTCAAGATATTCAATCCTTTATGGACATAGGGTCATGCAATGTATGTAGGTTATCATAAATCCTTCGAGAGAAAGAAAGACAAAGGAGGAGGAGCTTGTGGGAAGAGAGAGTATTCCCTCCCCCCTCCTCTTTGTATTTGCATTTACGCCATATTTATAACCCTTAGGGTGTTCCTTTTTCATGGTAGAAAAAAATTATAAAAAGGTATATAACCTTAAGTTATATTAATTAGCTTTATATCATTTATAGTAGTTTTGTATCATATCTGATAATTTTATGTCATGTACCGTAGTTTCATTTCATGCATTGCATCTTTGTGTTATGTTTGTCATCTTTATGTTGTGCATATAGTTTTATGGCAAGTTGCACAATGCAGTTGAACTTGATAGTTCATAAGTTTGGCAGCAAGATGGTTTGACCAAGTTTTCAGCTATTTTGTTCAACCAGTTATTCTGTTTGGCAATTCCACAAGTTCTCCTATTAGGCATTTCAATAATTTGTCCTACTAGGCAATTCAACCAGTTCTCCAGCTAAGCAGTTCAACTACTTCTCCAATGAAGCGATTCAACGAATTCTCCTGCTATGTAGTTCGATCAGTTCGGAGGTTAGGCGGTTTGCTAGTTTAGCAATTGGATAGTTCAAACACTTCGACAGTTATGCTGTTTGACTAGTTCTCTAGTTAGGCAATTCAACCAATTCTCTAGCTAAGAAATTCAACAAATTCTTCAGTTGTGTAATTCATCAAATTCTTCAATTAGGTAATTCAGCAAGTTATCCTCCTAGACAGTTTAACTAATTTGTTAATTAGGTTGTTTCTCAGTTTGACAGCTAGACATTTCAATCACTTCAGTAGTTAGGAAGTTTTTTTGTTTGTCAGTTCTACAGTTAAGCAATTCGATAGTAGGATAATTCTGGAGTTGGGCAGTTTGGCATCTAAGTAATCAGACAATTGGGCAATCAAGTGATTCGGCTGTTGGATAATTCAATAACTTGACAACTAGAGAGTTTGGCAACTAGGTAATATAGTACTTCAACAGCTAGGCAGTTCAGCAATTCGCTAGTTGGGCAATGCAACAATTTGCCAATTATGCACCTCACAAGGCCTAGTTAGGTGTTTACAGTATGTAAATCTTCTTGCTACTTGATTTATTTTGATTTATTTTGTTCTTTTTTATGCATTTTTAAGTGTTGTCAATCTCAAAATAGGTTACAATGACCACATCACAGTCAACTTATATTGCTTCTACAATTGTTACACCTGCAAATATAAAAAAAAAAACTACAGTTATATATACACATAATTTTGGTATGAATTCACATGATTTTAGATCCAAGTTATAAGAATGAATAAAAAATGATAAACAGATGTAATGAGTCAAATGACAATCGTATAATTCAATTCAATTTAATGAACATATAACACAACACGTGCCAAAAATTATATAATAGTCGTAACATCAATTTTATTAAAAATGAAACATTAAAAACATCTATAATTAAAAAATAATTAAAAACAACATAAATATCGCCTACTTTATGTCCACTCTAATTTAAGCCTCGTGGGGCGGTTTTGGGCGTCTTAACGTCGGGTTCTGGCGCTCAAGGCGCTGGTTTAGCCCCGAAAAACCCAATTTTCACTTGAAACGCCCGTCAAAAGTTTTTTTTTCGATTTTTAAGCTATGGGAGAGTGTGTATGACTAAAATATAGTCCCATAACTCCAAAAATAAGAATTTATATGGGTATTACTTCAAGGATTTTGGTGTCAATGGGCGCCTTGAAATATCGCGCGGGTATGACATTTCAAACCCTAATATGCCCAAAAATGCTCACGTGAAGGTTCAACAAATTCCTTTGACCACGGGAGACTCTGAATATGTGAAGTAAGGTATTAAAACATTAGAATAGACATCAAACACGTACCACATATTAACTGGCGCCACCAAACGATAGACTCTTTCGGGCAAGGTTGAGTCATCCCTAGTTTCGTGGTCTAAACACGTACCAGGAAGTCTCAAATGGGTGACTTTGACTACAAGACGATATGACTAAATCATCCAGAGTCAGGCAAGCAGATATCATACACTCGTAGCATCAAAAATTGATGTCAACAGTAAGTTTTAAGTAAAAAATAAACGAAACAGAAGGTGAGAGAAGGGCATACATTTAAGTAAAGAGTATTTTCAAAAGGAGAATGCTCATGGAGATGTCAGATAACTTTACTTTACCAAAAAATGGGCTAGCAGGTTATAAATAATTTTAAACAGGACATGACATACTCATAACAAATATTATCACAATCAAATAATCATCTTGTTGAAATAGAAATTATGAATGACTCCATTCTTATCTTCATGGTTTTCATGTCTTAATTGTACTTAAATTCAATGCACACAAAAGCAATATATATATAT
>NW_018164666.1:6825139-6882569 GCF_001263595.1 Phalaenopsis equestris
TATATATATAAAAGTAAAAAAACTATTGGTCCTGCAAAGCAAACTTCAACTTATAAAATTCTTTATTTGAAAGAAAATTGTGTTTTGGGCACTATCACTATTTTTCCTTGTAGAATCTAAAAATCCTTTAACCCATATTCCTTTTTGGTGATGATGTGAGTCATGAGAGAATATATGCATGTACCCCCCAAAGGTAAAGGTGGGCTTGAATTTTATTTGATTCATGTTTTAAATTTTTGCATGGCCAAAATCATATGGGATTTCCCTCAGTCTAAAGGAATCCTCAACTCTTAACTGAAGAATAAATTCTATTCATGACATCGCTATTACTGATGTTTTCTTTTGTATTCTTAACATTATCATTCCTGATAAGATTGAAACTAGGGCTGTCAAAACGGCTCGTTGTTCGCAAACAGCTCGTGTTCGGCTCCTTAAGAAGCTCGTGTTTGGCTCGTTATCTTCGTTCGATAAGTTAACAAGCCGAACACAAAAAAAGATGTGTTCGGCTCGTTTTGGCTCGAAATACTACTCATCAAGTTAATATATATATATATATATATATATATATATAAGTAGTATTTTTAAAAAATCTAATTGACTACAATGACTACAATGCTACAAAGATTTATTATCAATTAAAATATTAATTAAGAAAATATAATAAAAATTATTAAATTAGATTCAAATGATGTTTTAACATAACTAATAATTTTTAAATCTTGCTCAAACCCTTAATGTCTTATGGCTACGTGATTAGGGTTGTCGAAACGACTATTTGTTCGTGAACAACTCGTGTTCGGTTCGTTTTCGGCTCGTTAAGCAAACGAGCCGAGCACGAGCATACTTTTTGAGCTCGAAATATAAACGAGCCGAACACGAACTGAGCATTGATCGCTCGTGTTCGGCTCGTTTACACCCTTATTCAATCAGCCTCTTTTAGTTTACTGGTTTATCTCTTTTTATTTTTATTTAATGACCCTAATTGGTGCACTATAAAACTCCACGAAGATATCTCTATTTATTTTGATTATGCAAGTATTGAATGAATTAAATATATGATTTAAGCCTTACATAATATACATTACGACTCTAAAATGCTCGAAGACTAGGGTTAGAAATGTATTCTAGTTTTTTCTTATATTTGTTTTATTCATTATTGAAGGGCTATACTAAATATATGATTATATATGTATGTATTTATGTATGTATGTATGTATGTATGTATGTATGTATGTACGTAGATACTCGAAAGTAAGTGTAGGCATAATTAGAGAGAGAATAGGCATGGATTAATTATAAATAAGAATAATATAAGATCAATTTTATACATATAATATTAAAGAATACTCATTTTAAAATATGTTACAAACATAACTTAACCTGCAACTAGAACAACTCAAATTTGGCTCAATTAATACTCGATCATCTTTATTCAAATTAAATAAATAAGTTTGAACATTTTTTGAAAGTTCGGAGCTTAAATAAATTAAATTTGAATATAATCCAACTCGATTGTTAATGTTCATGAAAATAATCGTTGTTGTTCATTAAGTAATTTGTTAAATGCTCTACATATACTTATATGATATATTATTCAAATAAAATTGTTTTAATTAAAAATTATTTTATAATATATTTAATAGTAACATATTATAATTTCATATCAACATACACATAAATTCAAAAAATAAAAAAAATAATAATTTAAATAAACTTGCTTGTTAATACTTATTTATATTATTTGATTGCAAAAACACTTGAACTTATATATTATTTTATTTACTTCATATTTAATATTTTGATGCTAATTTGAAATCTATTCAATTTCATATTTATTTAGATTCATAAAATTATTATTAATATAGCTTTATATAAAAAAAATCAAATACTCATTAAAATTTTCAACTTCTTTACTAATATTGTATGAAAAATCATATACAAATCAAATGTTTAATTTTATATGAAAAACTAAATGCTCATTTGAATTTTTTTTTAATTAATATAAATAAATCATATACAAATCAACTACGGACAATAAAAATTTTAAGCAAGCCAAGAATAAACATATTCTTAAAGCTCGTCTCAAGCTCGAACTAAACGTGAAACCTTATGGTTTGACCAAGCCAAGTCCAAATCATGGCACAGGCATACTCGACTCGAGCCGACTTGATTACAAGCCTACCTACAACAACTATATTGAGGACTAGACAACATGCCATTTGAACAATAATTCATTGATAGATATGTCTTATAGTCATTGACCCTTACCATTTAATTTATTTTCTTAAAATATAATTTACTGAATAAATAATTAGATTTTGAATAAAAATTTTTTTTCCTTATTTATAGAGATTAAAATTAAATTTTAAATTAACTGCATTAATTTTTCAAATTAAATAATAGCTGAAGAAAGACCATAAGATTTCGTCCGGTTAATCTAATGAACCTTAGAGTCTCTAACCATAGTTAAGGCATCATGTTTAAGATGCAACAATAGATCGTTGCTCATAATGGAAAATATATTTAAAATATAATTTTATTTTTACTCATTTTAAATATCAAAATAAAATTATGATTTATATGAATGGATATAAAATTTGAAATTAATATTAAGAACTAATTACATTTAATCAATAATAAATTTAACCATTTTAAAATTACAATTAAGCAAATTTTTATATTAAATTCACTTATGATGTCTCTAAACATGTGTGAGTACAATTATTAGTAAAATCTATTGCAAATTGCATGAGGATAGATAATTTAAGTAAAAGACAAAGGAGAGTAATCATTGCTTCAAATAATGAGCTCACCAACGGGCAATTCAAAACATATTGTGAGCCATATAATTGTGGCCAACTAATTAAAGAATTCTCAATAGAGATATATGTTTATATTAAATTTGATATGTTTGGTTCGCAATTTTAATATGGGGGGCATTTTATATTTGTATGTTGTTAGGTATTGCTCTGATATCACTTGTTGAGAAATTTAGGATGAAGAAAAACAAAAGTCGACACAAATCCAGAAGAACGCATAGAGATTTAACGAGGTGTTCGGCAAAGATGCCTCAAAGATGCCTACATCCTCGGGAGCAGAGCAGCGACTCCCTTTTCAATATTCGAAAAAGAATAGAGAAAACAATATTCAGAATCTCAGAAACTCACCTAGGGTTACAAACATGACATATATATAACCCTATAATACAATATGTAATTACTTAAATTACCCCTATAAATGAGTCAGATGCTGGAGCGGAGTAGAGCGGAAGGATCTGTCCAATTGGAGGAGTTTCATTATATCGGTTGGGTATGCAAAACATGCATACCACCCAATTCCTATGTATTTACATATATAACACTTAAATTCTACTCTTTACAATTATGCCACCTAAATCTTTCTATCACATAAAAAAAATACCCGTTTTAACTTGAAAAAAGTTGAATAAACCTTCTCATGTATTCTTAAAATGATACGTATGTAAAAATTAAAGTTTAAATGTTGGATATATGAATACATAGAAATTGAGTGGTAAGCATGTAAATTTCCTTCTAACATTGTAAGAAGATGAATTGAAGAATGAGTGTGAAGAAAGATAAGTGGAAACTCTCTTTTAGTATGATTTCATTTTATTGAATCATTCATACCTATTACAGCATTTACATTTGATTTAAATAGAAGAGCCAAGTGACAAGCTTGAAAAATTAGACAAGGGTAATAAAGGCATTATGCAATCTAAACCTTTTAATATAAATAAAGTGTTTATGTGCAAAAGCCCTAGGAAGACGTCTTCGAGCAAGGGGCCGAGCGGTACAATGGAGATATAAGAGAGTTTCTAAAGCAGGACATGTAAGAGCTCTGACCTCCTTGTTACCCCTCTTCAATCTGAAGATCAAATTTACTGATCGTTAGCTTGAGCGTGAGCTTCTGATGTCTTGCGATAGATAGAGGCTTTGTGAAAATAACAGCGGTTTGATCCTTTGTCATTACATGTTGTAGTTGGATCACTTTTAGATGTATATGGCCTCTGATGAAGTGATAATCCACTTCAACTTGCTTAGTTCTAGCATGAAAGATCGGATTATGTGCTAGGGCTATCGCAGAGGTACAATCACTGTATAAAATTGTTGGAGGAAGTGTTTGATTTGAAAGTTCATGTAGTAGACGTCTGCTCCATAAGATTTCAGTGGTGGTGGTAGCAATAGCTTTGTATTCTCATCTAGAGAAGGTGGGTTGCTTCTTAACCGACCAAGTTATAAGATTGGATCCTAGAAAGACACATAATCCATAAATGGGTTTTGGTCATTAGAATCAAAAGCCCAGCCTGCGTCTGCATATGCACTTAAAACAAGGGAGTCGGTGTTAATATGTAAGCCATAGATCATGATTCATTTTAAATACCTTAATAATCGTTTGAGTTGTTGATATTGATAAGTAGAGGGTTGATGCATGAATTGGCTTAAATAATTTACGGAAAAGGTAATATCAAATCGAGTAACATTTAAATATTGCTGAGATCTAATAGTTTGTCTATAAAAAATGGGATTGGGTAAAGTTTTGAAAGGTTCATCGACTGAGAAGGGTTTGGTAGGAAGAGGAGTTACAGTCGGTTTTGCATCTTGCATGCCGATTTTATGTAGGAGGTTTTAGAGATATTGAGTTTGAGTTAAAAAATAGCTAGTAGGGGTAGAGTGTATGTGCAGACCGAGAAAATAAGAAATAGAACCAAGCTTTTTGAGATTGAAATGCAAGCTTAAGATGTTAATGAGTTGAGTTATAATAGGAGAATTCCTAGTGATTAAGATGCATCAACATAGATTAATAAAAAAATAAAGTGTTATCTTTGAGGTGAATTAACAAAGAGTGAATTGTTGAGTGTATAGAAAATTTCCAATTGTTGAGTACCACTGACGTGGTGCCTGTTTGAGACCATAAATAGCTTTATAGTGTTTACAAATGTAATGAGAGTGAATAGAATCCATAAATCCAGATGTTTGAGTCATATAAACAATATCTTCTAATATCCCATGTAAGAAAGCATTGGAAATGTCAGGTTGCTGAATTTTTCAATGTTCCTGAGTGGCGAGAGTAATAAGAAGACGAATGGTGGTGAACTTAGCTACAAGACTAAATGTTTCATCATAATCTATCTCATGCTATTTTTTGAACCCTTGTGCAACAAGGCATGCTATGTAGTGAGCTATGGACCCATTTGCATGGTGTTTGATATGATAGGTTCATTTGCTACCGAGATTATTATGTGTCAATGTTGGAGGGACTAAGTCCCATGTGCCTTGTCTTTGTAAAGTTAGGAATTCATAAGACATTGCAGCCGCCAATGAGAATTTTTAAGGGCTGAGTATAAGTTGTTGGAGTGTTAGAATGTGTTATGTTGTGTTGAAGATCAAGGATGCACTTGGGTTTGAGATGGTTAGTTTGTTGGCGAGCAACCATTTGATGGGTTTGTTTTTGTTAGGTAGGGTAGCGAAAGAGGATACAGTTTCTTGAGAAGTTGTGTTGTGTGTTGTTGTATTAGAAGTGACAGTAAGAGAGGTAGGTGCAACAACCTGAGAAGTAGGAGTGGATGAAGAATATGGCAGGATAGATTTTTGAGTTAAATGGTTGGGTATTGAAGGAAGAGTGGATGTGGGAAGAAGCGCGCACGCCAGGGGGGTGGGCGCGGCGGGTAATTTTGGTTAGGAGTGATGGTGGTTTATATATGTTGGGTAGTTTGTTTAGAAGGAAAAATATTTTCATCAAAAAATATTTTCATCAAATATAGTGTGACGAGATATAAAATTTTTATTTGCCTGAATATCATAACATTTGTATCCATTGTGGTGAGGGCTATAACCAATAAAAATGAAAGCAGAGACTTTTCAAGAAAATTTATAAATGATGTGTTGAGGTTGTCAAGAGTAGCATAAGCACCCAAAGGTGCGAAGTTGGTGATATTCAGGTGGAATATTGTGCAAAAGTTGAAAAGGGTGAGTTAATTGACAGGTATGGAAGAAACTCTATTTATAGGATAATTTGAGGTTTGTATTGCTTCCACCCATAATTGAATGGGAAGGTTGGCCGCATTGAGTACTAGGGCGTGTAGTCTCAACCAAATGTCTATTCCTAAGTTCAGCTTTCCTATTTTGTTTCAGAGTGTAAGCACAACTATATTGATGAATAATATCATTATCTGGTAAAAATTTATGGAAAGTGCGAGAGGTGTATTCTCCTCCACCATCAGTTCTTAGAAATTTTTTAAAATGAGTTTTGAGTAGTTTTTGAAGAGTTATGCAGGTCTGGTGGTCTCAGATTTGTGCCATAAAGGCAAACACCAACAAAAACTATAAAATGCATCAATGAAAGAATGTAAAACTTATGAACTCCAGTAGATGTATGGAGAAAAAGGTCCTCGGAGAACAAAATAATTTAATTCTAGCAATTTGTTAGAGGTAGTACTCTTGTGAAACGAAAGCTTATGGCTTTTATTCTCAGCATAATCATTACATATGGTAACAAATTTAGAGATATTAAGCAAAGGAAAAGCATGAGGAATTTTATCTAACACTTTCTTGTGGGGACGCCCCAATCTTTGATGTTGTGTTTGATTGAGTTGTGTTGTGAAGAGCTGTAAGTAGATATAGCCCATGATTAGCAATTCCAGAGAGGAGAATCTTCTTTGTTGCTTTATCCTGAATGTAAGATAGGTTAGCACTAAAAGTAACATGGTAGTTATTATCTTTTGTTAGTTTGTGTACTGAAAAAAGATTGTGAGAGATGTGAAGTGCTCTAAATAAGGGACAGAGAGATAGCTTACGCTATGGTGTGGGTAGTACACCATTACCCACATGTGTGATTGTTGTAATTTGCTCATTGCCCACATCAATCTGATCATTTCCTTTGTAAGGAGTTGGTTGTTGGAGAATCTCCACGTGAAGAGTGATGTGAGCAATTGTCCCAATATCTAAAATCCAATCAGAATTGTTGTTCTGAAGTTGACTGGTAAGTGCGTTTTGTGGTAGGAGGAGAAGTAGCTTTGTAATTAAGGTTAGTTATATGCCAACAATTTTGAGCAAAGTAAACCTTTTTATTGCTTATTTGACAAATTGTGGTGATTTTATGTTTGGATTGATTGTTTGAGTATGCTTGTTTGTTGTTGGGAAAACTCATGCCTGGAATAGAATTCTTGCAGTAATTTCTTGCTAACTAACAATTGACTTTGTTCTTATATGCAAGCATGGTCAAATGTTGTGAGAAGTTGGTCGTTTCTTGATGTTGATTACATTCCTCACTGTGAAGTACCAAATAAAATCTTACAGGCGAAGCCGAAGGGGAATGAAATTGGTTCTTATTGTGGTTTTGAAGGCTTGGTAGCTTGATGGGAGACCGTTGATTGTGTATAAGATGATATCTTCTTGATATATCTTGAAACCTGCAACTGCTATGTTATCCATGAGAAGAATTCGAGCAATCACTTATCCAAAAAGAAAAATACTAATTTGATATGCAATTTCATATTCCAATAACAGTAATATGATATTTTAACCTTTTCTATATTTATATATTTTAACTTAGGGCAATCAAACATTGAATAAAATCACAATATAAATCACTAAATTAATATTTAATCGAATTTATAATTACTAATTAAAATTATAAAAGTAAAATAATGTGACTTGGAGGAAAATTATGACTGAAAATAATAAATGTAATCAAATTTATAATTACTATTTAAAATCACAAAAGTGTAAATATTTTAGGTGTCTTAATTTACATTTTGGACCATTTGATATCATTGCAAACCCCATCTCAAGGTTTGTTCCGACAAAAACCTAAGTGTGGTCTAGGTTTTTCTATTTTTCTGAGGCTATGTATGTATGTATGTATGTATATATATATATTATATTGCTTATTTAATGGGCCTACAAGATGATGTGATCTCTTACCAAACTATATATTATTAGAGAGGTAGTTCTTGATTCTGTTCCTCCACTAGGAAATTAATAATTGAGTTTTTTTACTCTTCTTTTTCTAGTTTTAATTTCTCAGTGGAGCCTGCGATTAATTTTGTAGAAGAACTTGATCTAATGAGATAAGGACGGGCTAATGATTGTCTCATTAGAGACGAACACACATGCAACGTAGGAGAGTAGAGAATGAGAAGCCGAGAATGTTGGGCATGCCTCACACGAGGAGCTGAGGCAAGCAATTACCGGTGGCTTTGATATCATAACAACAGAGGAAAAAATAGAATGCATAAGCAAGGAAAACTGAGAGCAGAAGCAAGTAGCTTGTTTATAGCATATGGATGAAATAGACATATAGTTCATCCGTATGATGTAACAGGTTACTTGCTTCTGCTCTCTGTTTTCTTTGATTTTGCATTCTATTTTTCCTTGGTTGTTACGTGTGTGTGTGTGTGCCTGTTGAATTTGTTTTAGGACAGATGATCCATTATTATTCGTTGTAAAAGAACTTGATTCGCAAATGAAATGTTAGGAAGAGAGAATGAGATGAATGATATCACTGTGAAGGAACCTTCATGAATATATTAATTTCTCATCTCCAACAAGCAGAAAGAAAATTCTTTTGAGGTTGATGTAGAGCCATTTTTGGAAGAGTAGAAGATCCCCCCTCTCTTCTGTTCTACCTTTTGTACATTAAAGAGAAACAATATAAATTATTCTAATTAATACATCCAATATTGTATCATTTTCTCTCTCTCTCTTGTCATGATGCAAAATCAATGGGGTGGACAATGGATATTGTCAACCAATATCAAGTTTTGTCAGTACAATTAGTTTCTCTAATATCTGGTCGAAAAGACTGAATCCACAGCGTCGACTGGCATTTTTACTGAATGATGGATGAATGTCAATGTTAGATGGCATCCCCATATAGTCACCCTCCTATAGGTATGCTTGGTTTACCTCTCAAGCAAAATAAAGACAATTGAATCAGCCACTTCAATAGATGGTTCTGATTCAACCACTTCGGCGTGTTGGTATCTCCGGATAGCCACCCTCTTATAGCTAGGCTAAGCTTTCTTCTCAAGGAAGATAAAGACAATTGAATCAGCCAATTCGATGGGTGGGCCTAATTCAACCACTTCGGCATGTGAGTTTGATTCCTTAAGTTGGCTTTAGAAAAAATTTTGGTATGCTTATATTTATGTATGCAATATATATATATAGAGAGAGAGAGAGAGAGAGAGAGAGAGAGAGAGAGAGAGAGAGAGAGAGAGAGAGAGAGAGAGGCACGCCTTATGCATGAAATGGTGCATTTCACTTTTTTAATTTAACTAGTGATGTTTTTTTATATGATTTTAAAGGTTTAGATGATAATAATGTATATAAATAAAAGTTTGGGTGTTAAGACATATTAAAACATAAGAAATTGGTGGTATTTAATTAAAAGCCCTTTTATTTTTTAAATATTTTATATGGTATAAATTGATTTATTTGCGAGAAAAATTTGATAATAAAATGTCATTTATTAATTACAAATGCAATTTATTTCCACAAGAAATTATGATCATGAATAATGGACCTAAAAAAAAGAATTATGATCAATTATAATATACTTACAAAAATAGATTCTTAATAGTTATAATAATAATAATAATGACTTTCAATATCATGTAACGTATATTCTTCTTGGGATATTTACATGCATACCATTCAATTCCTATGTCCGATGTATTTACATATCTAACACCTAAACATTAAGTTTATATTTATACCATCCAAATCTTTGATTTTGATGATTATGAATACATTGACAATACTAATTAAAGTTTTAATAGCTTATTTAATGTATTAATTGCTATAATTATGATATCATATTCATCTAAATCGTATATAATAATCTTATAATTTTTATTGTTAAAACATATCATCATTTCTAAGAATATTATTTATTTATTATTTTTTTTTATCGTACTCTTATATATTTATTTTTATTAAACAATTTAACAGCAGTGATATCACTTCTAGCTGTTTAATATTAACGACTATGAAAATAATGATGATGCTTTAAAACCTCTTTTTTTATTATTACTTGAACTGGCTAGTGTAATTTTATCTTAAGCTTTATACCCATATATATGTCACTCGTTGTCGCTTTGGTTGGCATCGGCGAAGTCAGTTTCAAGTCCCCCGGGATCATGGGTTTGAACTTGTCTGAGTGCATCTACTTTGCAACTCTAGATCAAGTGGTTATGGACCTGAAGGTGGTTTGGGGCTCGTATCATAGCCTCCATCAGATCAGTTGGTCAAGGATCTGCTTTTCAGTTATAATTCCCCTCTAATCTGGGTTTGATTCCCCCGAATGTAGAGTGTGGTACTCGAATTCTTAGACATATGAGCTCGCATAATAGTCTTAAGTCATTCCTACATCAATGATCAAAAGAAAAATAGTCCGATATAAATGTGCAATCTACATCAATCTCTTTCAATAGTAATCATTAAAAGAAAGGGACAACAGAGAAATGCGGGACCCACCGCATGTGCTCGGCTCGCATAACTACTAAACTAAAATAAAAAAAGGGTATAGAATAGGGCTGTCAAAAAAGCTAGTTCAAGCATGAGTAAATTTGTTTGTTTTGATTTTTCATATTCAACTTGATTTGATTTGAATTAATTAGAAAATTAATATTAATATACTAAAATTAATATTAATATACTAATTATATGCTAATTTTTAATACAATATTAAAAAAAACTTTTAATTTTATTAATTTTAAAATAAATTTAATTAGGATTGCAAATGAAAAATAAAATTTGTGATGGATATGTAAATACATAAAAATTGGGTGCTATGTCTGCAAATGGCAAATTAAAAATTTTGCCCAAAAGTTGTGTTGGATGTGTAAATACATAAGAATTGCTTGGTATGTATGTAAATGCCTGAAAAAAATATGGCAAATATAGTATTTTAATTTGGTTTTAAAATAAGATTTTAATTTTTATAATTTAGTTTATAAAATTTTAATATATTATTATATGGAGTTAAGCACGAGTTTAATTCGAACAAATGAGATTGAACAAAGCCGAACACAAACATACAATTCATGTGCCATTTTGAACATGAGCTGAATACGCATAAAATAAAAATATCGAACGGGTCGAACACAAACGAACCTTAAACTCGCTCTAAGTTGTCTCATTCACACCTAGCATAGAACACTAAATACCAAGCTCGATTCCATGTTGATTATAAAGAACGTTGGGGAAATGTCTTGAGTGTAGTGTTGTATTATATTCTTGATTGCATAAATGTGATATTGTTAATTCTTTCATGAATCAACCTTATGGTTTCAACTTTGGCATATACATTACATCTATTTCTTGTGATGAGAAAATTTAACTTATAAAAGTGATAGAATATATGGATTCCTTGATTTTCGGAACGCAATTAAAAATTAATAAGAGTTTTGAAGTCTAAAACACTATCATAATTAATTCTTCATAAAATTGTGCCAAAATAATCTCCGACTATTTACATGGGACCATTTTAGTCCTAGAGTTTACAAAAGTGTCAAAATAGAGTTTAGGGTAGTTATATGGTGATAAAAATCTTACGATCAATAAAACTAGAACACAAACTCGAATTCAAGTAAAACTTTTCTACAAATGCAATAACATAACATTCTATGGTGTTGAGTATAAGAATAAGATGTGCGAGTGTGAGATCGATAGGCACAATATAAATAATTTACAAAAAGTTCAAAGACTTTCGTCGCATGAATCATGAAACACAAAAGTTGCATAAAGACAACAACAAAGATGGTGCTTATAAAGTTGAACAATGGATAAGTTTTGAGTTTGTTGAGTTTAAGCACAAGTAAATAGAACTCATCAATCACTATGGCACACAAGCATGTATTCAACAAATAACCATATGAATGATCAATATGCAAGATATGAATGTTTATGCAGCAGTGATGGAGAGAATATTATACTAAAAAAATCAAGTATAATGATATCTATCGCAAGTATAAAAATTATTTAAGCGATGCAGCATGTGATCGCCAAAACACCAAATCATCACATAATATAAATGAACAAGAAAAGTAGATCTAGCTATAGAAAAAACGACAATAATTTTTAGAGGCGTTTACATATCGAGCACACAATTCTTATGTATTTACATATTTCTTACCAAAACCTCTATATTTACGCATATACTACTCAAATCTTTAATATCACTTCAAAATAGCTCTAGTACCACTTTTTAAAAGTCAAATACACATTTTCATGCATAAATTTAAAACAATAAAACACTATGTATGTAAATATGAAGTTTAGGTGCAAGCATATAATAACTGTGTGCCACCTATGTAAATTTTCCCAATTTTTAAGTAGTTTGGCACTGAAACAGTCAATATATACGCATAAGCATCATCTTGCTTGTGGTTCCACTAAGATCACTCCTTATGGCGAAAAAACCCTCCCCTAGATGGAAGAGTAGCCTAATACCCTTTGTATTCTCCTATCCTGATGAATACAACCAAAGATGTACACTCCTACACCCAACAAGTATAACTACAAAGCCTTTCTCAATGGGTAGGGAAAACTAAACTCAAACATATAAAAGAAAAAAGACCTTCCCAAGTTTTTAAGGATTTCTGAGTTGAATCAAGGCTACCACCAAAAATGTAAAAGATTGTACTTTATTAAATAAAATAAAATAGCTTGGAACTATCCAAGAGATTGAAAGAGAAATGTCACCTAAAAAGATACTTTCAAGGAGATGATTTGGATGACAACTTCATTTTTTTCACATTAAACCTTTATAATGATAACGCAATACAAGCATTTCATTTTTTGCATTTTATTGTAATTTGTTTTTTGATATAGCGTAGTATACATAGGGTACATAAACACAGGAGATCAGCACACAAGTTCTCAAGTCCATAAAAAAATTCTCCAAAATCTTCCAAAAAATGGCTCCAAACTAGCTTTCCAACAATACAAAGCTCCCATCAGGACAGCAACATGAGTATCCATCACTATGTGGCATCTTAGGTGGAATGATAGTTCTGCCAAAAATAATATTTTTATTTTTATTCTGTGATATTTATATGTCAAATTGTATGTAAGCAACTCAACTAAATGGAATAGAAATTAAACCTAAAATCATTAATAAGAAAGATCAATTTGTGCATTTTGCCATGAAAGTCCTTGTCATCCCATAGACAGGAGGAATCTCATTTTGTGTGTTAGTGATTGAATCTAAAGATCAAATAAAGCAGACAAATCAGCTCGATAAAAAAAGATAAAATAATCAAACCGTTTAAAAAACAACTACAGGATCAATTAAATTCCACAAGGCAATGAGGAAATTAAGGATGATCTTAAGAATCAGATCAGGACCCTGAAGTTCGAGCTTGATGAGAAAAACAAAATTTGTACCCTCGAGTTGTAAACCATCTAGAAGTCTTTTCGGACTTCAGGGCACCTATGGCAAAAGCAAACGAGTCATACAGATTTGTTTAAAATGGAAAAAAGTGTCGTGGTCTCCTAACTCTTTGTTGGGATCATTCTAGCCCAAAAATCTATAAAAGTGTGAATATAATCCCCAGAATATTTTAAAGGGGGGTAAAATAATCCTCCTCGAGCACTTTTCAGCTCATGTTAACATAATGCGATGACTAATTTGGAACTTTTATAGGCTCTGAAACTAAAATGGCCCCATTCAAATATTCAGGAGACAATTTTGACACTTATTTTAAATGGTTGCAAGATGCATGAGGATGCTCTTCTAAAAGAAAAAAAATTGTCAATCTTGTCATATTTGATAAATACAACAATTATTACTGTTTTTCCCATCATGCAAAATAGAAACTGTTGAAATATTGGAGTCAGCATATCTTATTGATGAAACAAGGGTATATAAACCCTATTATAAGGGCACTTGTAAGGAAAAAAAATAAAAAACATAATAAAGGGAAATAGGAAATCAAATTAAAGCAACTAAAAGCAAATAATACAAAAGTATGCAAATTAATAACGGCTAGGGCTAATCGTTATTATTATAATAATCTAATACTCCCTCTCAAGTTGAAGCATAGATGTCAATCATTTTCAACTTGGATTTGAAGTCGTAGAACAGTGGCCAAGAAGGTTCTTTATAAGGATATCCACTAGTTGGTCACTGGAGGGCACAAAAGGAACAAAAATTTCCCCGAACTCAAGCTTTTCTTTGATGAGTGTGTGTCAATCTCCACATATTTGGTACGATCATACTAGATCGGGTTGTGGGCAATTCTAATGGTGGCCTTATTATCACAGAACAGCTGCAAAAGGCCGCAGGTTAGCATATGTAGTTCGCAGAACATGATGCATAACCAGAAAGCTTCACAAATCCTCAAGGGCATGGATCAGAATTCAGCTTCAGCATTGCTCCGGGCAACCACTGACAGCTTTTTGATTTTCCATATGAAAAGATTTCTCCACACAAATGAACAGTACCCGGAAGTAGATCGTCGGTCATAAACTGATCCAACCCAATCAAATTTTGTATAAACAACAATGGTACGAGAGTTGTGATGCGGAAAATACAAACCTGAGCATGGTGTGTTCTTTAAATAGTGGAGAATTCAATGGACAACGTGGAGTTGGAGCTTATAGGCATGCATGAATTGGCTTACTATAACAATCGTGTGGCATATGTCGCAGCCTGTATGAATGATATAGATGAGTTTCCCCACAAGGTGCTAACAGTGAAACTTGTTAACACAAACAACATTGGGAACATCATATAATTTTTCATTTGGATCCATTGGGACAACCACCAGTTTTGCATAGAAGCAGATTGTTTTCTTTTAACAGGTCAATCACATATTTGCGCTTAATGCCCTGAGATGACCAAGCAACTTCCATGCCTAAGAAGTATCAGAGGGATACCAAATCCTTCATTTCAAAGTACTCAGTTAGAATGTCTTTCAAAAGGCTCCAATGTTGGTAGATCATTTCTTATGAGCACAATACTGTCCATATACATGATAAAAATAACAATCTGCCCATCGAATGAATGGTGAAAGAAGAGAGTGTGATCTAATTGAGTCTGAGTAAAACCATGACCCGCTACTACTATTGTGAACTTATCAAACTAGGCCCGTGGGGATTGCTTTAGTCCATAGAATTACTTTCGCAGCCGACACACTTGCCCTTGGGAGGTAGTAGAGTCAAAGCTAAGGGAAAGGGACATGAACACCTCTGTAAGATCTCTGTTCAGGAACGCATTATTGACATCGACCTGGAGTAAGAGTCAATCCAACTTCATCGCAAGAGATAACAAGATCAGGATGGTGTTTAACTTGGCAACTGGAGCAAATATATCCTCATAGTCAAATTCGCAGGTCTGTAAATATCATTTGACGACCAACCGTGTCTTGTTGCTTTCAAAGGATCCATTCGAGTTGAACTTGATGCTAAAAATCCATCGACATCCCACTGTTTTCTTACTACGAGTAATATCTGCAATGTCCCATGTATGGCTCTGTTGAAAGGCATTCATCTCCTCCATTGTTGCAGATTTCTAGGCCGGATCCGCTAATGCAGACTCAATAGTAGTCGGGATCTGCTAATTTGTCAGGGCAGTAGCAAATGCTCTGTAAGTCGGCGACAAACAACGAAAAAATACATATTTTTTCATAGAATAAAGAGTACATGTCTGATTACGTACCTTACTCAAGGAACTCGCCTCCTCATTTAGAGTAGTAGTGTTGGAGATGTCGTTAGGAGTGGATTCAAGGTCCTGAAAGGAGGTAGCAGGCTCCAAAGTAAGGGCATCGGGATTAGTGTGCCGAGTGTAGACACAAGGAGTGGGAGGAGGAGATGGTGGAACAACAAAAACCATGGATTCCTCGGTGGGGGGAACAACCATAGGAATTGGATAACGAATATTGTTTAAGAACTCTAGCTCTCCCTCACTTGAGATCAAGTTAGGAAAATATGAAACACTTTCAAAAAAAGAAACTTCAACACTCACATAAATTTTGTTTGTGATAGGATCAAGACATCGATATCATTTTTGAGAAACGGAGTACCCTAGGAAGACATATTTTGTGGATCTAGCTGAAGTTTACTCTAAGTGGGGGCAGTGTTCCGAACAATGGTCGTGCATCCAAATATTTTGGGATCTAAATTGGAGAAGACTTGATTGACAGAAAAAACATGACATCAAGATGGTTAAGGGGGTTCAGAAGTTGTAAATTTTAGAGATGACTCTATTTATGAGATATGTGACAGTCAGTATGACATCATTCCAATAAATTTTCGAGACATTAGATTAAAAAATAATGAAGCGAGCAACGTCAAGGAGGTGTCAGTTTTCGTCTTGGCTAACCTATTTTATTGATGAGTGTTTGTACAAGGGCTATGATAGAGGATACCCTTACTCCCCAATAATTCACCTAAAATAGAGTTAAAAAGCTCACGACCATTGTCGATATGAAGGACCTGAATTGCAATTTTGAATTGGGTTAAAATGAAGGTGCAGAAGTTTTGGAAGGTGATAACAACTTCTGATTTGTCTATTAAAATATAGGTCCATACCATCCGAGTAGGGTCATCAATTAAAGTAAGGAACAACATTTTATTGATATAGCTGACAATACGAGAGGACGTCGCTGTGAATGAGTGAAAAAGAATTGGAATGTGTGTAAGTGCGGGGTGGCTAAAGAACCCGATGATGTTTGGCTAACTCACACGTCTAATAATTGAAACTAAAAATACTTTTATTAGAAAACATCAATGGATACAAATGTTTTAAATATTGAAAACTATGATAACTCAAACAACAATGTAATAACATAGTAGGACATTCAATGACTCGACATAAACAACAAATACTGAGTGGTATGTTCTCGTTATCCGTGTTTTTCTCTTGGAAGTAGTAGAGTAGCTACCCACTTAGCAATTCTAATCATCATCCCTAAACGACGGCCTGAAAGACACAAACATCAATAGATAAATGAACAACGTAATCAATATCATACGTCAACTTACTGACAGATAAAAGGTTACAATTCAACAGTGATATGTAACAAAGATTCTAGAGTTAGACCAATTGTTAGAATAACAGACCCTTTACCAGCAATTGAATTATAAGAGCCATCAACAATTCAGATTATCTTTTCCAGAAAATGGATAGTATGTCGAGAAAGCTTGCGAGTATCCAGTCATGTGGTCTGTCCCACTAAAATCAATGATACAGAGACTAAAGGAGATAAAAGACATGAGTTTCATAGGAATAGCACCAAGGCCGACGTGTCAAGTCCATGGGCCAGCAGAGAACTCATTGGATTCAAATAGCTTGACTAAGTGCTCCATCTGACTTTTCAGAGAGTCAGAGGATTCTGAAATGCTCTGGTTAGGAGCCAATTGAACCATGATAGACTCTGATGTTATAGTGAGACCCTTGACAACAGAGGATTTGGAAAAAAAATTGTATGCCGGTTTTTCGTGGAGCTTCCAACAATTGTCACGAGTGTAGCTGGGTTTGTGACAGTAGTCACAAGTCGGGTGAATTGTCTGGGATGGCATGGAAAAAGGTTGAGCACTATTAGAGACAAAGGCATATGACTCAGTTGAAGGGGTGGAAGTGCTGAGCATGACAAGTCTCTGACTCTCTTCGTGGTGAATCTCGGTGAAAGCAACACGAGTAAAAGGAAGAGGATCCTGGCTAAGAATATGGCCCAGACATCGTCAAAGCCTTTATTGAAGCCCGCTAAGAGTTTGAACATGTGATACTTTTTACAATTTTCTGGAAGAGAGAAAGTTCAGTCCGAGAGTCCCAAGTGTAGACGTACTACATGTCACATTTCATCCATAGTGCAACCAGGTCATTGTAGTACTAGGTCACGGAACTTGATCCTTGTTTTACCTCTCAGATCTTCTTAGACATCTCATAAAGTTGGCAAAAATTTCTGACATATGATTAGGTATCACAGACTGCCGTCCAGAGGGCACTAGAGAAAGGGAGGAACATATATAAATAGTCATTCGACGGTTCCATAGAGTTGATCAGTCACGACATGACCATGGAGTTCTCCATTTCCCAAACTTCATATGCGGGTCAGTCTTTAGAGATTCACGAATCATACCTGTGAGTGACTGGATTTCCCACATCCTTTGATGAATAAAGACACCGCTAAGACCGAAGCAGAAATTTAATGTTGTTTAGCTTGTGAGTTGTGATCAAGAAGTTCATGTTATTTTATGGTCCTCTGGTCTGCAGGGGAACGAATGTTAGAGTCGAACCTCTGATGGAATCAAGAACCCTTTCTGAGGATGGCTCAGTGCTGGAGGAGTTCGTCATGATTCCGACTGAGCCAAAGAAAACGTGGATGGGATTCTGAGACATCGTTGGATTTCAGCTTTAGGCCACCAGTTGACGGCTGAATTGCATGTCATGCAAACAACTATAGGAGAGAACAAGCGTCAGAGAAAACAGCAAAGAGTACCTGCAGGAACGGCCGAAGGGAGAATATGTACCTACACAGAGGAGGCCGATGACTATTGGAGAGCTCAGCGGCTGCCAAGGAGGTCGGAGACTGTAGGAGACAGCAGGGGAGGGCTGGCAGCTGCAGACTCCAACCGGAAGGGCCGGCGGCTAGGAGACCCTATGGGAGATACTACAAGGAAGATCAACGACAGTTGCAGTGAAGGTTGGCAGTGACTGGGATCTAGGGTTAGAAACCAACTCTGATACCATGTTGAGATTTTGGAGTAGAGCAACATATCTTATTGATAGAAAGAGATATTTAAACCCTACTACCACAAAGAACACTCGTAAGGAAATGAATAAAAAAAAATAAAGGGAAATAGGAAAGCAAATAATATAAAATTCTGAATATTAATAACGGCTAGGGATACCCGTTATTATTCTAAAAATCAAATAAAACTATGAAATAAAAAAAAACATGTTAATATAAATTCTAACTTCTTGTGATGAAAGCAGCTTTACTACCTATAAAAAATCAAAATCAATTTTTTTGCTGATTTCTATAATTGCATGGTATAATTTTACTACCTATTTACAATCTAGTTTATTTCCTTTAATTTTTTCTCTTTCACCAGTTTAGTACTAAATTTCCAGGAGGTGGTTAGGTCATGATCAATGCTAACAGATTTCCATAATAGATTACTTCATCTCTGAGTGTGAATATAACCGTGTCCAGGCCTAAATAACTTTTATTCTTAGGCGAAAATTCAACACCGAGTGTATGGCTTGAATTGGTTTTAGTAAAGCTTGGTCTGTTTGGTTTTTAGGATTTTAGATTTCCGCTTCATTCAGTTTAACTAATTGGTGAATCGATCCATCCAAATTAACCATTTGCACACCCCTTAACTCCAACACATGGACAACGAGGATGCTCCCTTTTGATTGATAAGAATCTCTAAACAATGATGGATAAATTAAAGCAAGAAATTGATCGAGTTTTATTCCATCTTTTGATCTATATTTATACAATAGTAAGAGGATTACATAATAGGAAGTATATACAATCATAAGCAAAAATTTAACCATACAACTAATTACGATAGATTAGGGCACATAGATAGTTAAGGCGGGATTCATGAGCACACAGATTGGGAGGTGACATGTAGGAATCTAATCTAACCATAATTCAAGGAGATTAATTTTATAAGCACGTAGATCAACTAGTTGGTATGCAAAAAGCCAATCTATCTATAATTCATAGGGACTAATGTCCAATCAATTATATAACTGGATGCAATAAATAAGCATTAGTCGCTTTAAAGATAAAATATCTTTAGGTCGCTAGAATTCATTATACTTGGAGCAATTTTTCCATCTCAAGTTCGGAGTTTGTAAGCTCCTTTGTCGAGTTTCTCTTAATGATGTAATGCAGCCAATTAAGTGAGAACTTTGAATTTGTGCAAGGCGAGAGAAATCTGACTTTAAGCTGATATAGCCGATTCAAAATATAATCAAGTATATACATGTTTGCTTGAAACAAACTCGTAGACCAACTTGATTTGTTTTTTTTTTTTTTGCCCGATAAACTAGATTTTGAGCCAGCTTAAAAGATGAGTCGAAATGATTTATTTTTCTTTTTTATCTTTTAAAATATTTAATATTAATGTGTGAGTGTGTGAAATAAAAAAATATGCATACCTTTTATATGATAGCTGATTCAATTTGCTCCAAGCCTAGCTCAAAATCAGCTAAAAATTATAATTAAAAAAAAAAGCTCATGAATCAACTTGTTTGGCTCAATTTGAGCTCGATCGAAGCCCAAAAAAAAAGTATTCAATATTTGAATAATTTTCAAGCTAAAATCTCAACTATAAATTTATATGATTTCACAGAAGTTGATTTTCTTGATAATAAGATCCTCGTGATAAAAATCTCTGATATTACTATACTTGCTATGGATAAAGAGT
Organism: Phalaenopsis equestris; assembly: GCF_001263595.1. Taxonomy (NCBI): domain Eukaryota; kingdom Viridiplantae; phylum Streptophyta; class Magnoliopsida; order Asparagales; family Orchidaceae; genus Phalaenopsis; species Phalaenopsis equestris. The sequence continues at coordinate 6,845,557 of NW_018164666.1, forward strand.
GCAACTCAAGTTTTTGTGAGCTTGTATTTTTTGTATTGCCTTTATTCTAAAATCTAGTAGTTGTACTTATTTTTCCTTGATCCAATCCAGAACTACATCCCTATATAAAAAAAAAACCTTCTTAAATGTGGAGGTCAGAAGATATACTTTTTTCATAGTCATTACTTCAAATCCAAAAACTACAGAATAAGATCTCTATAATGATTGAAGAGGAATCAATTTTCTAAATTCATAATATAGATGGTAACTCAGCAATTTCATTCCTTAATGTTCTCTATCTTTTTTTTAAAAGATTAATGATGAACATGTTCATTTCCCTACTTAACGGTTTATTCGATGATGATGAACTGAGAAAATATTCATGTTTACTCCTTTATCAGCATAGAAATTAGAGGATTTCTTACTTGCAACATGTGGTTTAGAATAAGTTATCATTTCTAAGACATATCAAACCTTACGAATATTTTTGTCCAGAGAAAATTTACAACTACAGCAATTGTAGGATGGGCCAATGTCGTGGCCATTACCTATTTGGTGAGTAATCCATTATCATAATATGAAGCATCATTTTCAAGATGCCATAAAAAATGGACCAACAGAATTCACACCACACAGTGCAAATGGCTATGGCCTATGGGAAGTGATTGATTGTAATAGTTGCTGTAACACTTCGCACCAATATTTCGTGCAACATATATCCAAAATTATATGTTAATTTATGTTGGTTTGGATTTAATAACTCGGCTCAACTAACTCAACATTCAATTTAAGGTGAGCAAGATAGCCATAGTCAAATGACTCGATCAATTTCCTATTCATTGAATATATTTAATCATATCATCAATAACTACAGATTTTTACAAAGCACGGGGTTGCAAAACATCCAATTTGTCCTCTTAATTACCTTCATCACATAAATTTACACCTATCTCTAGTTAATGGGTCCCACATTTCCTCCAAAGAATAGTGGAACTGAAATTTCCTCAAAAGAGTAGTTGGCCTCTAAAAACAAAATAAACGCATGTTCACTAATAAAAAGAACGCAGATACTACAAATAAATAATTAAAAAGATAAATCTTTTCTTCGTAAGAAGAAAGAAAACAAGGCCTTCTATCCACATTTTCTCTAACATCTCTTCAATCGCTTCCCTTCTAAGACAACCACCGTCATTTCAATAGGTCCTTCTGATCATTTTTATGTCTAAGCTAGTGTTCAACACTTTGATCACAATAAATCATCCAATAAATCTTAGTTAAGAGTTCGAGATTAGATTCATTGTTAATTACTCTGACACATAATTTCTTAAAGGTAAATGGTTACACTTAGTTTCTATTACAACAACATACTTTACATGAAAGCTTCCCCAATCCAAAAGCCATTGTCGCATGCTCGTGCAAACATGGTTAAATACATCTTGTGATGAGCAATGGATATGCTTTTAACAAACTCTTAATGCATTTAAATAATTAAGTTATCAAGAATAGCAATGTCAATTGTTCTTGAGAAGAATATCCAACAACTCAATAGTTCAGTTATCAAGATCAGTGATTTAGCCTAAATGACAAAAAAGGCTCTGCCAGAGAAGGTAACATCAAAATTTTACTTAAGAAGATGAAGATTATTTGTGCATTGTAGTTTGAGGAAAAGAATAAGAGAATTTATTTTGATTCAATTTAATCCACAAATAAGAAACGTCGAGAAAATTCACGCAAGAAAGAAAAATACATCACACAAAAATTTAGAGTGGTTCAACCTTGCAAACCTATGTCCACTATGAGTGAGCTATTTAATTTTTATTATTCTCCAAAGATTTTAGAGAATAATAAATAAAAGCAAAGAGAGTTGGAGATTCAAAAATAAAAAAAAAGAACCTTCCTTCACATTTCAGATCATGTGTTTCTAGTTAATACTTGACTTTTGGAGAGTGGCAATAATACAAATATTTGGAAGTTGGTCATAAATGTGAGAACTTTGATCTTTGTTCCTCGTATTATTATAGAAATTGAAATTTTCTCTAATGGAGAAACATACAAGGATTATGCATTGTGGCTAATGATTCGATTTCACATTCAATTTATATCATGATGCTGAAGATAAAATACTCCTAAGAAGATTGTATTCTTGAGTTGGACTTCTCCAAAGGTGAATCCCGCCCATTGTGAATTTCACCCAAGGTGCAAGATGTTTCATGCATCAAGGAGCAGGCTTCTAACGAGCTGTCCATTTTTAGAAAAGGTTGTCTGAGCTGTTAGGACATGTACAAGGCTGAGATCTAATCTTGATATTATATCATTTTTGAGAATTAATAATGGCTTGAAAAACTTTGACGCCAATAAAATTTTTAGTAAATAATTTTTTCAATAGATGCAAGTGCAGCTCCAAGATTTTATTTAGAAATATCTACAAATGATCAAAAGCAAGTGTATCTCACAAGTGCACAAAGTACATGTAACACTAGCCACCTAGGGCTATCAAAAAAAGCTTGTTGTTAGCGAACAGCTAGTGTTCAAATCGTTTGTTAAGTAAGCAAGCTAAACAAGAAAAGTTTTTTTAAGCTCGAATTATAAACGAGCTTAACACGAACAACCCTTTGTTTGATCGTGTTCGACTTGTTTTAGTTCGAAATAAGACAATTATATATATTAATTATATTACATATATTTATATCTAAGTTTAAATAACCATAGCATGTGTGGTCATATAGTTCTGCGTCTTCTAATGCATAGAAATGGTGCAGGTTCAAATTCAACCCCTAGCATATATTTTTCTAATTAATTTAAACAAGTCAATTTTGAGTCGAACACAAATAAGAATATGTAAATTGAGCTAAACAGGAACACATTGTTCACAAGAAATTTCAAACACAAGGCAATTTCGAACAAAATTAATTTCAAACGAGTCGATCAAGAGCTAAACCTTAGCTCGCTCAAGCTCGGTTCGTTTACAACCCTAATACCCACCAATGGATTTTATCTTCAATAATAGCTCTGGGAATAATGTTAGTGTGATTGTCCATAATTTTTATAATTAATATGTCGGTTACGAATCCCGAAGATAAGTGTAAAGAAAAAAGAATCTAAGGATGAATTATGATATGAAGTATTGGGTATTTGCTTACATAATCAAATCAATAATCTTACTTGGTTTATTAAGTTTGCTTGTTTAAGCATTGGTTTAATTGTTTTTGTAATTTTGACCTTTTTTATTTATGTTTTAGCTGTTATTTTTTAAAATTGATTAAAAAAATAAAGCATAATCGATTTAATATATATCTTACATAATATATACTAACTAAATGCTGATTCCATATTTTCCTTGATGTTCAGGTGTGACCTTCATTGGATTGCAAATAATTTTGATTAGCTATAATGAAATCCAACATATTAATTTATGATGTGATGATAGTAATATGAGGTTGACTACTTAATTTGAAAATTATTTATATTTTTAATCCGCTCTATAAATTTTATTTTAATCCCTCCCAAAATATTTATTTTAAACTCGATTCATCCATAATGAAACTGAACTCAAACCTATCAAACTAAAATTTGATCAAGTTAGAAAATATCAATCAAACTAAAATTCAAGTTAGTTTGGTTGGCTAGACTTTTTCGTATTTTAGGTCAAAAATCTATTGGCCCGGCTCATCCGTAATCTCAAATGGATCATCATTGGAATTATTAGAGCCAAATAACAAAAGGACCAAGCCGCAAATAACACAATAAAAAAATCACAGGAGTTGATCACTAAGTAAGAGGTAAGCCGCGTGTGTAGTGCCAAATAGAAGACGTGAGGGAAATATCCAAAAATATCGCGTGAAGACCTATAGATGTTGTAAGGGCCATTTGCAAGCATAACACACAATGATTATGTATTTACATATCAAAAACATAAAGTTTCATATTTACATACAAAACTCAAATCTTTAATATCACATCAAGAAAATCTCTACTACTTACTTTTTAAAAGTGAAATACACAATTTCATGCTCAAGTTTGTTAAAAAAAGTAAATATAAGTTTAGGTATTTGATATGTGAATATATAAGAATTGTGTGGTATGTATGTAAATTTCCCTAAATATAACGTTGCTATAAAACAAAGAGCCATAAAAGTGGTCTTTCATTTCAGATCCATAGAACAAGTCCCCATTTCAAGAAGAGGAAGTTACAAAAGACCTAGGAACATTGCAAGCAAGCTTTATACGAAAAAGCTAATTTATTCCATAAAAAACCCAACTTATGTTCTAAAATTGATCTAAGAACCAACAATTCTGCAACTGCAAGGGCTACCATATCCAATTTGAAGTAAATGATGTGAAAATAAAAAATCTTCAATAAATTGATGAACCAACTTCTAAAGAATGGTCAATCACATTTGTTCTACTTAAAATGGAGCACAATGTATTACTAATTTAAATCCATTCATACTTTGATATAAAGAATAATAAACAGAGCATCTGCTTTCCTCTAAGTATGGCATAGAATTCCAAACACGTTCTGCTATGCTTCATCTTCAAAAATGGCACTTCACTTCTATCAAAATAAATAAATAAATGAAGCACGCTTAAGCTTCATTTTGCTCGTTATATAATGAAAACAGCAGAGAAAACTAACCCTTATGCCCAGAAGCTTCGTTCAAATGCTTTGCCGGCACACCAATAGATGAAACACAGAACCTGCACAAGAAATGAAATCAAGCAGCAGGAATAGAAATATAAGTATCACAAGAAAGCATGAGAGTTGAAAGCCTTCTATACCTTATACTATTAACTATCATATATATATATACATAGGTTGGTAGAAGACAGAGGGAATATTGCAGTGATGGTAAAGACAAGGTCCAGGCCGGTGGTGATTGTAAAGGCAAGGTTCAGGCGGGTATTGGAGAGGCTTATGCCTATTAAGAAAGGTGGTTGACCGTAAGGCAAGGTCCAGGCGGATGATGGTAAGGTATTGGAGTGATCCGATTAGATAGCGATAGAATTGAGGATTTGAGAGAGGAAGGTCTGAAGGTAATGGTATGGACCAGTATGGTGGTTTTTGTAGAGATTGGTGTAGGTGCCAGTTTGCAATGGAGCAGACATTCTCTGCTAAGGATACTACTGGGGTAGTGTGCTTGGACAGGTGAAGGCCCTTGGCATGTTTGTATATATTAATGCCAATGAATTGGGAGGTAGGACCAAGGTTCCTCATGTGGAGTTGTTGATGTAGTGTAGTGATGGTAGAGTTAATAACGCCTAGATTGCTGTCGATGATTAATAGTTTATCGACATAAATTAGAAGATAGATGTGTAGAGTTGTTTATGTAGAGAAAGAGAGATGGATCAACTAAGCTTTGGTGAAAGCAGAGAGTCTAAAGATGATTGGTAAGGGTGATGTTCCATTGGCGTGGAGTTTGCTTAAGGTCATAAAGAGCGTTGTGAAGTTCACAAACATAGGTGGGTTTGTTGGATCAATGAAAGCCTTTTGGTTGAATCATGTAGACAATTTTTTGAAGAGAACCGTGAAGAAAAGCACTAGAACATCCAATTGGTCACTGGCCAGTTGAGGTAGGTGGAAATGACAATGAAGATACTAAATTGTCCTCATTTTTGACAGCGGAACTGAATGTTCTAGCATAATTGATGTTGTATTCTTGCTTGTAGCATTGGGCGAAGAGGCCAGGTTTATGTCAAGCTATGGAAAAGTATGGATTGAATTTCAACTTGAAGGTCCAACAACAGTTGAGGGCATTCTAATTAGAACAAGGAACGAGAGTCCGAGTTCTTTGTTGTTGGAGAGCCTGACATTCCTTGGACATGGCACGACGCCAGCATTCGTGCTAAGCAGCAGAGGAGAAGGATGATGGGGCGGCTGGAGTGGTAAGAGTGAAGCAAGATCCAAGATCTATTTAGGTTTAGATATACCTGTTTTAGAGGAGTGATCATAGGGTGTATGGGTTGAAGTTCTGTGGTTTGATCTTAAGGTTAAAACTAATGTTCAACCAAGATTTAAAATTTGAGTATCAAATTTTAATAACCAGCTTCAGCATATCTAACACAGTTCAGTCGGTCCACTACTCAGGATCCTAACAGACACTGCTGCAATATTCTCCGTCTCCTACCAACATATGCGCGCGCGCGCGCGTGTTTGTGTGACAGTTAATAGAATCATGCTACATGAGTTTTTCAGCTCTCATACCTTCCGATAATACTTCTTCTTCTCCTATTCTCATTGTATGCAGGTTGTGTTTCATCTCGGTATCAGAGCCTCCTCTAGCTCTCCCGTGGCTTCAGATCAGAATTACGCATAAGTTTCATTTCGGTTTTTATATCTTGAAAACGGCAGAGAAAACTAACATCAGCCCAGACTCTTGGGTCAAACACGTTCTGCGCTGCGCTTACAATCCCATCAAAAATACAATTAAAACCCTAAAACTCCAGAAAGATCAAGAACCAACATTCTCAATCGCGCTCTCTCCCAAGCCTGGACCAGAATCAATACCAAGCTGTAATTAGCATCGAGGGCATCGCTTCCAGGCGGGAGTAAAGTGAAATTCCGTCATTTATCGCCTTTGAAAACGGAATGGATTCCCAAGAACAAGGTAGTACATGGAAGATTTGACCGACGAAAGAGGAGCAACTTCGTGAAGAAGAAAGAGTCAGTCCCGAATTTATCGGCGCAGCAGCGTGCTGCGCCGTCAAGCGTTGAAAATGCGCTCCCCGTCCCTACGGCGAACGTCCATTCTTGGTTTTGTCTGTTAGTGATGTATCCGGATTAACGGAGAAGGAAGATTTGCATGCATACCACTTAATTCTTATCTATTTACATATTTAGCACAAGTATTGCTTTTTTACATATTTGTAATTTAATATGTGCATGAATATATGTAATTCATTCTTCTTAAGTCAAGAAATGTGAAATGAAAATTTTTAATTGATATAAATAAAATGGTAAAAAATTTATGTTTAAATATGTAAATCAATAATTATATAAGTTATATACATTTATATATAAATTTTAATTACCACTTCTTGTGTGGCCATGTGATTTTGTGCATTTTATTGTAAAGGAATGTTTTATGTTTGAATCCAACACCCTACATCTGTCTTTTTAATTAATTTAAATAAGCTAATTCAAGTCAAAACACGAGCTGAAAACGAAAAAGAATATTCAAGGCAACACGAACACATTTTTCCGAGTCATTTCGAACACGAGCTAATTTCAAACAAAAAAAAATATTAATGAGCCTAACACTAACACATAGTCAGCTCGCTCAAATTCAACTCATTTAAGCTCTTAATTAAAATAATAATTTTATTAAATTTTCTTATGCCGACTTATCATCACCCATAAATTCTAAATTGTGTTTATAAACATTTTTTTTCTATTATCAATCACCATCCCATTTATTTTATCTTATTATATTATTTTTTAAAATATATTTAAATAATATAATTTCTATATCTTTCTAATTTAAACTTTTAAAAATAAATAAATTTGCTTTTAAAATTATTAAAAATTTCTAAAAATATTTCAAGTATTTTAATATATATATATATATATATATATATTCAGAATACAGAAGGTTTGGGTGGTATAAATATAAAAATCAAGTTTTCGATTTCTCATATGTAAATACATAAGAATTGGGTGGTATGTATGTAAATAGTTATAATATCTAATTTAGGAAGCTCCACCGGCAAAAAGGGCCAAAAAAAAGGCTTTACTTTCTTTGAACAAACTATTGTTTAGTTCGCCGGCCGAAGAGGGCAAAAAAAATTATTGGAAAAATATAATTTCAAAAAAGAAAAAGGATAAATACGAATTAAAAATAAAAACGCAGGAAGCCTTTCTCTTATATCAAAGCCAGGTTTCGATCCTGGGACCTGTGGGTTATGGGCCCACCACGCTTCCGCTGCGCCACTTTGATTTTGTGAATACAAAATAGAATTTAATATATTTAATACAAAACAACAGATATAGGACCACGTATATTATATTTTTGAACTATCAAATTAATACATATTCAATAAAATATCAAATTTCATGAAAACCCGAACCAATAATATCGAATTAACAATGATTTGGTCATGACACCTGTAAATGCTTCGATTTAATTATTCAAAAAAATTCAATTAGGTGTTTGATTTGTAAATAGCAATATTTATTAGGGCACCCAAAACATTACTATATACAAATCAAGCACTATCCTTCATACAATTTTCAAATTAACAGTTAAATATCAAAGGTCATGAAAATGGCCAAATCATATTTTTTCATTTTTATCAAATTAATAATGATTCGACATGATGCCCGTAACAGTATCGGTTTAATTGTTCAAAAAATCACGTAGATGCTTAATTTTTTTTTTATTTTATTTTTGCTAAAAGCTAACAAGACATAAACTTTATACATTGAGGTGTTGGGTAATGTAGAGACCCGGTCCACCATAATTTAATTAACTGTTGTTAATTAGTTTTTTAATTAAGAATCCTACATACCGCTCACCTACCTTCTTACATACCGCTCACCTACTACATCCCACCCACCGCTCACCTACCTCCCACTTACTGCTCTCTTTGTTTCTATAAATAAACTCTTATGGCTTCTCATAAAAAAGTCAAGCAAAGCAAAGTCAGACCAAGTCAAGTCCTCTAAGAGAAAAAGATAATAATAGAAAGAGAGGGGAAGGGAGAGAATAAAATAAAGATTTTATTGTAAACGTCGATGCGCTCGATGGTGTAATTCTCCGAAGAAATAAAATCTTCTGCAGTTCCGTGTACGTAGGTAAATTTGTCGAACCACGTAAATTTGTGTCGCTCTGGTATTTTTTTTTTTGCTACGTGTAATTTTTCTAGCTCTATTTTTCGTTTTATTATCATCGTTTTTCAACACGAAGAAAATAAAAAAAGATGTTGGCTACTGATAGCTATCATTTTCAAGCTTTTTTGCCTGCAGGCACTTATCTCTGGCCCATCACAAATTAACTTAGCAGTCTATTGTTTACAGCCATGATTTGGCCCTTGCAAATCTGGCTCATTGCGACAGTTATGTATAGATCTTATAATAATTTATCAATCAAATTTAATATTAAACAAACTGCGTTAAATTAATAGTTGAATTAAACATAACTATTTGCGCCAAAAAATTCATTATGTTTCGCAGTTGGGTCAAGCTGGGATTGCGGATAGATAACTTTTCCAATTAAGCTTGACTTAATTCTTACTTAAATTAAGCATTAACAGTTAACTGGAAATGATTAAGTATTAAAAACAATAATTAATGTTAAATTTATAGCCATAGAGTTGGGCTAAATTTATATAATGTTTTTAATTAATTTGAAATAATTAGTACTACTTAACCAAATATTTCAGAACCATGATCAATATCACATGTATCAAGAATAAAACATTTTATATTTTGGGAAATTTAATTAAATGCCTCACAATCATTTTGTACATGACATATCTCTTGAAGCTTCTATGTGTAGGGTCGGCAAAAGAAAGATGGTATAAAACTCGAAAAAGGTTTTAGAGGTTATGTGTTGAACTCGAGCCTCCGGCAAACCGGAATATCAGGGGCTCATGGGAGATTTTTCGAGCTAAAAGATTTTTTGAAGATCGAGAGAAGGTTTCTCTCTTTTAGCTTGACTATCCTTTTATACAATGATGAATTTTTTTTTAACAAAAAAAAATAGTATTATGCGACTCTTATCCACAGTGTCTTGATGAAAATACTGATATGTAGAAGTCTGACAACACTTTTAAAAATGGAAAGACATGTGTCTGGCCTTAATGGTAATGATGACCATCTCCACTATTTGTATCTCCCTAAGCCGGATACGCTGCCGCCCATGATTAAAAGAAATGAGTCCAACCACTTCGAAATATGAAATCAATTCAGCCACTTCTCTATTCAACTACTTTTAAATATGGGGGCTCGGTTCATCCATTTCCGACATATGAGCTTGGTTCATCCACTTCGGAAGGTTGGCTTAGTTCGATTGATATGTCATTAACCTACGCATGAAAATGAGCATTCCAATTTTAAAAAGTTAGTAGTACAAGTATTCTCTTAATGTTGTTTTAAGGATTAGAGTGTTGTGATATGTAAATAGGTGAAAATTGTGTGGTATGTATGAAAGAAAACAATACTGTTACGGTACATAAGAGACAAACACCTGAACTCAGAAAAGAAAAAACTAATACAAAAAACAGCACGCATAGGAAAAAGAAGCAAATATAACTAAATTACAAATCGATCACATCAAAAACAGGGAAAAGAGAGACGAATTAAGATAGTCTGACAATTTAGTTCTGAAAGCTCAATAATTGTTCTAATTATTAAAAAAAAAGCAACAGTTTGAAAAGACGATTTTCTTATTTCGTCTTCAATCATTATAAATTAAGATTGTTAACAGGAAGAATAATTTTAATAAAGCGGTCGTTCCTCAGTGAGATTTGTGGGAGGTCTCAATCTTCCGAAAAATTACTGTGGCAGGGCTCTAGAGTTCAATCTCGTGCTGATATATGAAAGATTGACCTACCTATATAAAAAATGAAAAAATAATGAGAACATGCGAACCAGCCTGACCGATGAGTTATAAAAATATTTCATCGCATAAAAATATCCTCTCGCATTATTCTGAATATTTTTCACATTATTCATGTATTATTGATGTGTTATTGAGAGTATAAGAATATTCTTACACTCAATAACACATAATAACACATAATAATACACTAATAACACGTAATAACAGACATAATAACACAATTAAACACTCCCTAGCATGCGGTATAACACGTGGGGAATATTCCATGTGTGTTATACCACAGGCTAGGGGAGTGTTATAGGGCGGCTGTATAACACATGGGGCGACGTTATAACCTGAGGTATAACACGCAGAGAATATTCCTCACGTGTTGTATCGGGGGCTGTGGAGTATATTATTGTGTTATTATGTGTTATTAGTGTTTTATTATATATTACTAGTTTGTTATTAGTTTGTTATTAGTGTGTTATAGAACAAAAATAATTTATTTAGATGTCATAATTTATATTTATTAATAACTTATAGTTATTTAATGTGTTATTGAGGGTTTAGAAATATTCTCTTGCGTTATTTTGAATATTTTTGAATTATTGATGTGTTATTGATGTGTTATTCAGAATAACATGAGAAAATATTCCTATAACATGACACAAGGATAAATAACGCAAAAAATATTTGCTTAGACTCTGTAACGCATCGGTCCGGTCCGGTCGGGCCACGCATTTTATTTTTTTTTCATTTTTTATGTAGATGAGCCGGCATTACACGTGTCAGCACGAGACTCGACTCCACAAGTAGCTCTGCATGCAGAGTCTTGATGTAATAATTTTCCCCTAAGCTTTGAATGCTTCAATTGTTTTGGTATCTTTGTAAATACAAAGATAAGGTTAGTGAAGATTTGTCAAAAAAAAAAAAATTTAAAGATTTACATATATACCATTCATTCCTATGTGTTTGCATATCTATCACCCAAACTTTATTTTTTTTTATGAAAATCTATATTTCATTTTTTCTTAAGCTAAAATGATGGTATATTTTGGGACATGCAATATTTGGATGGTATAAATGTAAAAAAGCAAAGTTGAGATGTTGGATACGAAAATACATAAGAAATGGGTGGTATGTATGTCAATGCCCCAATAAATTAAAAGCTATTTTAGCAATCATATTTATAAGTCATCAAATCATTTCAATTAGGATCTTTCATCAACGAAAAGAATTTCGCTCCAACATAATTTATAGAAGACAAGTAACTCTCTTCTCCAATCTTCAATCAATGTGTAGAACAATTTGTCTTTAGTCCGCTGGCAATTTGGTCATGCACGACTTGTGAAACTGACTTGGTATTGTTCTAAATCATTGGATGCATTATATATATATATATATATATTATATATATATATTATGGGACACACATTTGTATGTGAATTATACCTAAGAAATAGAGTATGAAATGAGGCAGAGAATAAAAAAAAGGTGTAAGAAATTAGTTATCTTTTTCTAACATTAGAAACCCTCCCTCTACAGTCAACATTTCTCTATTTATATAGAGAACTAAAAATAACGTGAAATGGCAATTACATCTTTATTGTCTTTTGATTGTTCTACCCCTTAAAGATCCATAGGAGATCCTTTCAAGGGCATTTGCACAGGCACACACACATATATGGTGCTTATGACCGAAAAGTGGTCGTGATTTTTTTTTAAATGTTGCCTTTCTATACTTCAGAATGTTTTGTTGGTATGTTTGTGAGTATAGTCATTGAAAGCAACTAAGATGTTGAATTGGGTTGAATGTGGGTTTGAATTAGATGATATAATAAATATTAAAAATATTTTAATATTATTTGAATGGGGTAACAATGATGCAATGAGTATATTTTTCTAGGTTTAATATACAATATTTGAATTTAGGATGATTTAGTGTTGAAAATTTTAAGTATAGTTCTAAGTCAAAATATTGAGACATAGTTATTGGAACCAATGCACTATCTTCGAGAACTTCGAGGTGCTTCGTTAAATGACGTATTGGGTGATACTTTGCTTTTATCGTGCTTCGTTGTTTCACAGCGCATGAGTGATTTCATTGTAAGGAGTAGGCGGTGGTCGATAGTGATCGACGATGACCGATGAGCGGTGTTCGACAGTAGTCGGCGGTTGCAAGAGTGGGAGGAGTTCATCGTAATTTCAGTGTAGAAACGTTGTTGGACTTCAACAACTCATTCTGCATGTTGTAATCTTCTTATGGCTCAAGATCTATGTCACATCTCAGGAGGAGAAGCCTTTTTGCAAGTTTTGTGAGTAGGGCTGTCCAAAAAGCTTGTTGTTCGCGAACAGTTCGTGTTCAGGTCGTCAATGAGTTCGTGTTCAATTCGTTCGATAAGTAAACGAGACAAACATGAACAAATTTTTTTCATTCGGTTAGTTAAACGAATCAAACACTAACAAGGATGCGTTCGTTAGTGTTCGAATCGTTATTGTTCAAAATATAAAATAATTTAAAATAATTATATATAAAAAATTTATGATATTAGATATTATATATTTATATAATATAAGTTATATAATTAATATAATATATTATTTATATATATATTAATATTTGGGATGTCAAACTGGCTCGTCGTTCATGAACAGCTCATGTTCGGTTTGTTCATGAAGAAACTAACACGAACAGTGACTTCACGAACAATTTCAAACTCGAGCTTATTTCAAACAAACTAAATTTCAAACCAACCGAACACGAACATGTTCGTGTTCAATTCGTTTACACCCCTATCTGTGAGCTCTATTTATATAATATAGGAGAAGTCTCTGTGCAAATAAGGAAAGAATTCATGCAACTCTATCGAATGACTCACATAGATTCTATTGATCAGACACTGTTTAATGAATATTTGAGTGTCTTAATGATAACAAAATTGAGCAATATCAAACTCATTAGATTATTTTGGCCGAGGAGCTCAATTTAACTATAAGCTTGTTAGGTTTAGAATATGTTTGATCTTGCAAATATGTAGTAAACTTCCTAAAATGGTTTAATGGCTTGATCTGGGCTTGATTTTACTCGAAATGGACCAATTTTTGTATCATTTAGAAGGTCACATTCTTTATAAATTTGCTTAAATTTGAGTTTTAGATGATTTGTAATTGAAGTTTGAATATTCCTTACTCAAAAAATTATGTCGAGATTCATGTCAGCTGATATAATTTTGTTGATGACGTATCAATTAGTATCTTTGCTAATAGAATTTTTCTTTAATAATAAGTACTAAGGATGAGTGTTTTTATTTGGTGTCCTTTTTAAATTTTGATGAACGAATTGGAAATCAAATATAAATGTTCAGTTTATGATAGGGAAATGAACATGTCAAATGTAAGGATTGAACAAGATCTCCTTAAAATCTAGCCTCCTTGAATCAAACCTTCTTAATCATGAAATACCTACTTGACCTTTACTACCTCTATCTTAACTATTGCGTTGATCACATGATCTAATTCTCATGCTTATCACCACCTTTGCAAGTGATTTAAGAACCAAGAACTAGGACATTGTGTCACTGCAGAGAATTTATTGTTTCTTCTTCCTCCCAATTTCTAATCGTCATTTCTCCCTTTTACGCCATTGATCGATAATTGTCAATCTTATTTCATATATACTTCTTCATTGATCGAACAAAGTAAGCGAGTCATCATTATCTCCTCCCTCTAATTCGTCTCATTTGTCCTCCAGTCCTAATGCATATGAAGCATATAATAACTTGATAAGTAGTTCTTTTAATTGAAATTTTTTTATTGATTATATTAGCTTATGTGCATGTTAAATTAACTAGTTCATATATAAATTTATTTTTTGCTCTTGAAGTACAAAATTATAATTGAATTTTGTTAGCATAAGTTAAGTCATGGTGATAATTAAACTTTAGGCTATTTATTTAATTTAGGTTGCACTTTCCTTGGTTTGATTTTCAATTTATATGATTAATCGATGATTCTTGTATATAAGGTCTCTACCTGTACAATTTAGTGAATTTGTTCTTAGTTAAGTTTGGAATATCATGTCGGTCACATTGAGGTTAGTAATTTTTATTTATCATGGGGTGAGCATATTCTTCTTTGTTAGGAGAATTGCCATCATAACTTGTATTAGATTCTTAAATATTTTGTAGAATTGTCTATCTTATTTTTATTACTTATTCATTGCTAATACATGTCTTATACTTATTTGCTAATGCATGCCTTGATGCATTACTTCATAAATTCTTACACTTTAAATTGATTCATATCACTGTAATATTTATTTTTCTTAACATGTTACCATTATTAATGTATTTATTTATTCCATAATTCATGTCTTGATATGTAAATATCAATTTTTATATTAATAATAAAACTTATGCTAATTAGTTGCTTGTAATATGTGAAATGTGCGTGCTATTATAATAATATTTATGTCAATATTATGCTCTTTTATTGGCTAATCAAATTACATAGAAACAGATACTATCAAGGATAAGTGATTGATAAGTCATGCACAAACATAGATAAATATATCTTATGATGTGACATATATATATACACAAATACATTATGAAATTAATCATACACATTATCAATAAATTCGTACCAAAGACTTTTATAACAAACAACATTCTTTATTGTTTCAATATCACAATAACTTCAATAATTAGATGACATCAACTATACTAATAACATATTATAATCATCCTTCATTTGCCATTCATAATGCATAACCTAATGCATTGTCATTTATTTTTTATAATGATGATTACTAGTTGTATTTAATTCACCAAACTCATTGATTATAATTGCTTTTCATAATAAACTATCTAAGTGGGTTGGACGCCATCACTTGATAGCGGTTAACGTCCTTTAAATCTTCAGTTTAATGTTTAAATAAGTATTTTAGAGTTTATGATAGGGTGATGAAAGATTGGAGAGGATGAATTGGCTGACCAATTAAATAAAACAGGAATTACATATTTGGAGAGCTATGTGTTGTGCTAAAGATTTGGACTAAACATGTAAGGTTTAGCTAACTCGTTCATATGATAAATTATATTCAAAATAAGAAAGTGAATAGTTAGCTTGTTTGGAGATAAATTAAGGCGATAACCATGAACTTTTATTTTCTTTTAAGAATTTTTAATGAGCTAAAAGCTATTGTATGTAATTTCTTATAGTGGCACCACCAAAATCTCATGTATTTACATATCTTACACGTATACTTTACCTTGTAGGTTTATACAACCCAAATGTATCATATTACACGAGAAAATACCACTATTTTAACTTCTGAAAGTGAAATACACCATTCAATGCATAGGCCAAATGACTTATATGTACAAATTAAATTTTTGGCGTTTGATATGTAAATACATAAGAATTCAAGCGACATGTATGTAAATCTTCGTATTTTATATTTAGTGGTGTAATATTATTTGAAGCAAATGCAATGAAATACATATTTTAATAAATAGAAAAGATGACATATATCAAAATTAAAATTTAGATGTTAGACATGTAAATACATAGGAACTAAGTGGTATGTAACTAAATATTCCAAAAAATAATTTATATTTACAAAAAAAAGGAAATAAAAATCATGATGTCATTTGCGCAATGAAAATAAAAAAAGAAAAAAAAAACCGCGCGCTGGCGCGATCTTCGCATTTTTGCTCGCATGTGCGAGAGTTCGCCCGTCGCACGCTTGACATTTGCTGCCCGTTTAAGCTGCCCGAACTGCCCGTTCTCCTCTACCAGGTACACATTTCTCCCTTTGCCGTCTTGCGTGGTCGCTCCAATAAGGCAATAAGCTTCTCTCTCTTCTCACAGATCGCGGTTTCCGCGACCCAAATCTCTCTGAAAATCCCTTCTTTTTCGCCTTTCGTGTTCTTACCCGTTCTCTCGATTGCTCGATTCGATTCGATAGGTCGTCGGCGAGTCGTCGGTGGCCGCTCTGCGAATTAGGGTTTCGGCGTTTTTGATCGGCTGATGTGCGTGAACGCGGCGGATCTAGGGTTTCGCGGATCGGTATAGAGGTAGCAGGTGGGTGCCTAGGGTTTATTCGTTCTGTCATCGGGGACAAGGGGATTTGTTTAAAGGTGGGGAATTGATGTGTCTCGCACGGGGAGGACGAGGGATCGGAACCAACAACGGTGGGGAAGATGCAAGGCTATGCATGGGCGGCAAGGTGAAGAGAGGAAACGGAGGCAGCACATGTGGTCGGTCCCTGCGCCCGGTACAGCAGCAGCAGTAGAGAAACCGGCTGTGATTATACAGCCACCAGCTCCGGCGGCAAATTTGGTTCAGACCTCTGCAGATTCTTTCTTGAAGGTAATATTCCTTCCTCCTGCCTTGATTAGGCTTGGGGATACAGGTCTCTAGTAGTCGGAGGAACTTAATTTGCAGACGGAGGTAGCATGTAAAGGGGATTATTGCTTTTTTCTGTTTTTGAGGTTGTTTTCGGATTGAAGGACTGATTTGGTCTTTGGATTTGTTTGTCTGTTCATGTGACTTAGTTGTGTGGACTATTGATTGTTTTCTGGGAGTTTTTCCGTATGTTCCGCTGATTTAGGGCACTTCCTTTGTGTATCATGTAGGATCGGATCCTCGATGGATGTATCTCTTTTCACAGTCGTTTGCCGTGGAATTTTGTACCGTGGTGAACATTGGGTCCATTTTTTACTTGTTTTGATTCTCATTGTTCCTATTTTTCTTTACAGCTTTAGGGTAAAACCATGAATTGCTTGTTAGGAGGATGAATTAGCTTATATATTGTATTCTCTCTTGATTGCATAGCTACTATTTCTTCCTAGGCTTTTCATGATCGTCTGGTTTATTGATAGCCTACCTTTTTAGCATAATAATGTTATTGATTAAGAAACTGTGCCTGTGGACAGACAATATATATTTTAAGCAAATTAGTGCCTTTTATTGCTTTAATTTTGTACAATCGTGGTGAACTATCTTATTAAGTTTCAGAGTTCATTTTTGGCACTCTTTCACTGGGAATTTTGTATGATTATAGAGGGAAACTTTGCCTTCCACTTTCTGGACGACATGTCAGTTTTATTCTTTTAACCTAATGCTCATTTCTTGGCAGTATAATGATATATGTTTTACTATGGCCTAGTTAAAATGCATATCATTTTTTGTTATAAATTTAGTAGCAATTTTTGACGCACTAGAGCTCAACGGCTGACAAGATATTTCTTCACCAAAATGAATTCTTGACATTGCTATAAATTTAATGTAGGTTGGCAAACCCTTTCAATAAAATTCACAATTAACCATTTTGACACCATGTATTTTTTGTCAATATCGTTTTCATTAGCCTTATTGTGGCCATAAATGATATACAATTGGATAATTTTGATTCAAACAATCTCTGAAACAACTTTATGATGTTTTATTGTACTTGTATTAGCTTGATTTATCGTCATCATGTGATATTTTTTTTAACCTGTATGGTAATATGAGGAGTTTGTTCTTATTTTCCAATCCTTTGTTTTCTAAATTAATGCTCTGTTGCAAGTGTTATGGTAAGCTTTTTACTAATTCTTGCAGAACTAGCTTGTTCTGCAAGAATTTACAGTTATATGCTTTCCTTTAGTCTTCATCCTTCTTTGAAGCCGTTTTCTGTTTTCTTTTTGTTTTCCGTTGACTTTGTATAAGTGAAACCATTTTTTCCCCTTTGAGAACCATACTCTGTGGCCTTGGAAGTACATGGGCTTGCTTATAATTTATTTAATTAACAATGGTTCCAATTGCATGTTATTTAATGCCGAATTTTGCTAATGAAAGTGTATTTGTATAAGATTGTTGCATTCAGGATTTAGCACCTTTATTCATATCTTTACTATTATTCATAATATTTGTGTGATTCTGAGAATTCTTAATATCCCTGTTGCACATTGCATGTTTGCTTTGGAGAATTTGCATATTTTGCAGGCTTAAATGAACATTTTTGTTTTCATATTTTTTTAAATGGGTGTTTAATCTCCAGTTAAATGTTATCTATTTCTTGTTTTTCAAATAGAGAAGATTGGTGTATAGAAAATTTTATGGTTCTGGATGCCTCATCTTTCACATTTTATAATGTATTATATTAGAGAATGTGCAGAATTGGAGACTTTTTCCAAAAAATGCATTATGCTCATTTTCTTATCTTATTTCAAGGTTCCTGTGCTTCAAATTTCTGATTTTTATTTTTGCCCTTGGTATACTTGAAAATACTTTGATTTTATATGATCATGAATATTAGAGCAAATTTCCTTATTTTTGCTTTTTTATTTTTTACTATTATTATGCTTATTTTCGTTTAATTATTTTTTGGAAGAAGTGATGAATTTTTTAAGTCATGGAATAGATAAACCCTATTTTCTTATCTTCCTTTCTGCTGTGTTTGGGCATTTTTTTTCTTAGCCAGTAGGTCATTTTTTAAAATGGCTGTCTAGTTGATGGCTTGATAGTTTAATTTGCGGGCCAAGAGTGTATAATATTCTAATGCTTTTCAACTCTATGCAGCAATTCAAATCTGTCAATATGAGCATGTTTGGATCTATCAAATGCAAAACTTAGGCAGTGTTTGGCTGCATCCCAGATTTACATTAAGTAGGACTAAGTAAATCCGATAAATCCAGATTTATCAAATCCTTAGTTTTACGGAGAAATGCTTGCGAGCCAAAACTCTTAAATTTGTTCAGATATACGTCGAAAATTACATGAAACCAGGGAGTATTCGATTTAATGGAGCGCAGGATTTAAATTTCCTATTTTTAGTGTTTGGTTGGATTTACGTTAAATTCATGGTTAAAACTAGTTAAAAGTAGGCCACCAAGCACCTCCTTAAGAGTGAGAAAAAAAGTGTTCTATGCTATAGGAGGAGTGTTTTTCTGCATGCTGTTATGTTTCCTAGATACCGATGCTTGTTTATCACTATATAATTTTGGTGAAAGATTTTCTGACTCAGCACTTCTTTGCTCAAAGCATTTTAACTGTAATGCAAGCTTTCAAATGATGAGAGATTTCTCTGCTGTTTTTTAATACAGTAGCGATGCCATTCTAAGGCTTTCTTAGTAGGATTGTTAATTGGCTTGCCTGACACTGATTTAATCCTTATATTTATTTTTTTTGGAAATCCCGTATGGTAATGTAGGCTTTTCAGTTCATAATTAGCAATTTACATGTTTTCTTTGAAGTAGCTATTTTACTATTTGTATCTGAAAACTAGAAAGTATTAATGATCGATACAATTTAAAGAAAAATAAATGCAAACTGAGCTCAGGACGATTGTCTATTCAATCCTATTCATTGAAGTAAAATCATTGTTCGTGCTTTTTTGATTTCCTCATGTTTGGAATATACTTCATGGCCATTGTTATGTTTTATTTTATTTTTTTAAATTTTTTACTTTTTATCCTTATGTCTTGATCACTTCAGTCTTCTGGCATAAATGATTTATTAAGTTTG
This sequence comes from Phalaenopsis equestris, assembly GCF_001263595.1. Taxonomy (NCBI): domain Eukaryota; kingdom Viridiplantae; phylum Streptophyta; class Magnoliopsida; order Asparagales; family Orchidaceae; genus Phalaenopsis; species Phalaenopsis equestris. The sequence goes on from NW_018164666.1 coordinate 6,865,590, forward strand.
ATAGCGGAAATCAGCATTAGAAACTAGCAGAGATTGTTCTATTGTTCGTGTAAGGAAGGCTTTTTGGCGTTTATAGTCTTTAGTTTTTTCATTAGTAGATATTGAAGTACTGCAGTTTATATTTCTGCGTTGTCTATGATTGGTGCCTCACAGTAAATGCTCAAATTTTACTGGATTTTTTACTGTCTTAAATGTTAGTTAATGGATGTAAACTTCCGGTTAAGATAATACTTTCAACAAATATCTTAGAAGCAATTGATTAAAATCAATATTAGCTTTCTAGCTTGATAAACCATATTTTGCTTCTATCATGCCCTTTTATATTTTTATATTATTCTTTTTCATTGTATTTTATTGTTTAAATTTTTATAAATATAGTTTGTTGATTGCTTATTTAATCAGCGCTTTATGCAATTAATGTAAATGTTTCTTTAATTAGCAGGACGGTAGAAAAGTTCAAGTAGGTGATTGTGCACTTTTCCAGGCAGGCAATGCTCCACCTTTTATTGGAATTATACGATGGTTTTCGACTGACAAAGAGGCTTATTTCAAATTATGTGTAAATTGGCTTTACCGACCTGCTGACGTCAAGCTTGCAAAAGGCATATTACCAGAAGCAGCACCGAACGAAGTCTTTTACTCTTTCCACAAGGACGTAATATCTGCTGCTTCTTTACTTCATCCTTGTAAAGTTGCATTCCTTCGCAAGGGTGTTGACCTGCCATTGGGAATATCTTCGTTTGTGTGTAGGAGAGTGTATGACATAGCGAACAAGTGTTTATGGTGGCTAACTGATCAGGATTATATAAATGTAATATTTTCTGCGTTGAATAATTTTGCTCTATTCTGATAAAAATATGGTGATTTTTAAATTATTAATGCTTCCATATGACACTTCTTCTGTCAGGAACATCAGGAAGAAGTAGATCAGCTTTTAGATAAGACTAGGCTAGAAATGCATGCTGCAGTGCAGTCTGGGGGACGCTCTCCAAAGAGATTGAATGGTCCATCATCAGCAGAACAGTTAAAATCTGGTTCAGATAGCATACAGAACAGTGGGACTTCCTTCTCTTCTCAACTTAAGGGCAAGAAGAGGGAGAGGGGTGATCATGTTACAGACCCTATTAAGCGAGAACGTACTTCAAAAACGGATGAAGGTGATTCTACTGGTTTTATCTTTGACAACAACATGCTAAAGTCTGAGATATCTAAAATAACAGAGAAGGGGGCCCTTACAAGTACTGATGGGGTTGAGAAGCTGGTTCAGCTGATGCAAGTTGATAATAGTAAGAAAATAGATTTAAATTGCCGGGTTCTATTAGCAGATGTGATTGCAGCTACTGATCGAGTAGACTGCCTGAACAAGTTTGTGCAGATTAGGGGTGTGCCTGTTCTAGATGAATGGCTTCAAGAGGCACACAAAGGAAAGGCTGGTGATCGGCATAGTCCCAAAGAGAGCGATAAAGCTGTGGAAGAGTTTTTGTTGGCATTACTTCGTGCATTGGATAAGTTACCTGTCAATCTAAATGCCCTCCAGACTTGTAATATTGGAAAGTCTGTGAATCATTTGCGCAGTCATAAGAACTTGGAGATTCAGAAGAAAGCTAGAAGTCTTGTGGACACTTGGAAGAAAAGAGTTGATGCGGAAATGAAAACTAATGATGCCAAACCTGTTGGACCCAGCCAAGCCATGGCATGGCCGGTCAAACAGGGTTTCTCTGAACTTTCACATGCTGGAAATAGGCGTACTGGATCGGGCGAGTTATCTTTGAAAAGCTCAATCACTCAGCAATCCACATCTAAGGGCATGGCTGTGAAGTCTGTTCATGCAGATGCTGTGAAGTCTACAGCTGCTATTGTGGGATCTGGGAAACTGCAAGTTTCTTCTTTGGCATCTGGAATAATTAACTCAAAGGAGTCGCTTTCAAAAGTTGCTGCTGGTAGTGGGATTTCGGATTTGCCACAGATAGTAGCAAAGGAGGAAAAGAGCAGCAGTTCGAGCCAGTCTTGTTCAAGTGATCATGGCAAGACTGTTGGCTCTTCTTTGAAGGAAGATGCTAGGAGCTCTACTGCAGGATCAGTGAATGCCAACAAGACTTCTGGTGGTTCATCACGCCAACGAAGGTCAAACAATGGTTTTATAGCTAGCAATATAACTGGGGGGCACAGGGAATCTATTTCGAACAAATCAGTCATGCTTGTCCGAAATTCAACGGTTGAGAGGTCTTCACATGCTGGAGTAAATTATGATAAAACAGGGGATGCATCTGCTTCAGATCATGGAAGCAATCATAGATTGATTGTCAGGTTTCCTAATCCTGGTCGCAGCCCTGCCAGAAGCACCAGCGGAGGCTCTTTGGAAGATCCCTCAGCTGGTAGCAGAGCATCCTCTCCTGGTGTTCCTGATAAATCTGAGCCTGGAGATCGGAAGGTGACTGGAAGGGATGATGTTGGTCGAACTTACACTCCTGCAGATCTCAATGGTGAATCGTGGCAAAGCAATGATGTTAAGGAAGGGCTAATTGTATGCGATGAGGGTGATGGATCTCCTACTATTATCCCTAATGAAGAAGGAAGGACGGCTGATGAAGCTCTGAGGGCTATAGAAATCTCTAGAACTGCTTGTTCATCATCTGGTGGTAATGATAAAGGTACCCATGTTGGTGAGCCCAAGATGAGGAATTCTTTTAGCTCCATGAATGCGTTGATTGAAAGCTGTGCTAAATATTCTGAAGCTACCACACCTTTATCAGGAGGAGATGATATAGGCATGAATTTACTTGCGAGCGTGGCAGCTGGAGAAATTTCCAAATCTGATGTAGTTTCCTCCCCTGCTTCTCCAGGAGGTTCTCCTGCAATCGAGGACCCTTGCAGTGGCATAAATGAGGCTAAGTCCAGGTTTTCTTCTGGTGACTCTGGTTGTCGAAATATTGGTCCATATGATGAAAATGCTGATTTCAACTCTGAGAAGCATGGAAAGGACAACGTTCCCTTGTTTCCTAAGGATGACATACAAGAGGCAGGTGTGAATTTCCCATGTGATATCACAGGGACTGCTCCCATGTCGGAAGATAGAACTCAACAAAATGGGCTTCTCACTGGTATGATTTTCTATAAAAAAAAAATTTGGAACTTTTTTTTTATTAATTGAGTTAATGTTAAGAATAATTGTAATACATCTTTTTTCTTGCAGATGTAAAAGAAAAGTGTGACAGGGAAGATGCACATCAGAACCAGGATGACCGGAGGACTGGTGGGCAGATTGCTGATGTTCTCACAAATTGCAATTCTGAGCTAAGGAGCCCTACAGATCAAATAAAAACCAGCTGCTCTGTTCATGAAGTTATTGTGGAAGGAAGCAAGTTCACATCTGATTCTATTTGCAAATCTTTGCCTCATGGTATTGACTCCGATGCTTCTGCATCTGGTAAAAATATTGACAACTTGATGAATGGGGATTCATCAATAATTCATCCTTTTGAGGAGAGTGTTCAGACTGGTGCCACATTATCAGGACAAAAACCACATTCTGTTGATGAAACCAAAACAGTGGTGGAAAGAAAGGGGGGTGATGGACCTGTTTCCTCTCTTACTGATAAGTTTCCATGCCCAGAAAATGCTGATTTATCTAAAAGTAAGATGTTTGATAGCTCAGATGGTAGATGCCATGAGCAGACTGAAAGGAACGGATCAATCATCTCAGTCACAAGCAACAGAACATATATCATATCTGCTTCCACCACACATGGCAAGCCCAATGGCACTGAGAACGTAGGTAAACTAGCTTCTCTTGAAAAGCATGCTGCAAGTTCTGGTGATCATGATCAACCACCTACCGTTCATAGGGAAGCCGATGCATGTGCCAAAATGCCTGCAGCTGATGGAGACAAAAAGGAGGAAACTGCAGCTGAGATTTCTTCATTTGTTACAACCTCTGAGCAAGATGCGGGGACTAAACTTGATTTTGACTTGAATGAAGGTGTACTTGGAGATGATGTGAATCAGAGCGAGCCAATTTCAGCTGCTGCATGTGTTTACTCACCTGCAATAAGAATCTCAAATTTCTCATCTCTTTCATCTTCACCCAATCGAAATGGTTCTCCAGCTCCCATAACTGTTGCCGCTCCAGCTAAAGGATCTTTTATGCCTCCTGAAAATCTGTTGAAGAGTAAGGGTGAACTGGGATGGAAAGGCTCAGCTGCTACTAGTGCATTTCGTCCTGCAGAACCTAGAAAGGTTCTTGAGATGCCGCCCAATACTTCTGATGTGCAGTCATCAGACTCTACCTCAACTAAGCAAGGCCGTCCTCCCTTGGAAATTGATCTCAATGTTCCCGATGACAGATCTTTAGAAGATGTAGCCTCTCAGAACTCTCCTCAGACAACAGGCTCCGAGTCGGGTGTAATTAGTAACCATGATGTACCTGCAAGGGCTGCTGGTGGACTTGATCTTGATTTGAACAGAGTTGATGAAGGTGCAGAAAATGGTCAGTTCTTAGCCAGTACCAGCCATCGATTGGAAGTACCGTTGTTGCCTTCAAAACCAGCAGTGAATGGATTCCCTAATGGCGAAGTCTATATGTTAAGGGACTTTGATCTAAACAATGGGCCTGGCGTTGATGAAGTTGTTGCAGAGCCACTTTCAAGAAGTCAAAATATTAAGAACAGCAATAACATGCCATTTGTTCCTCCTATTGTTGGTCTTAGAATGAATAATACCGAGCTGGGAAGTGGGTGGTTTCCACCTGGTAATTCCTACCCAGCAGTTACCATTCCATCATTCTTATCTGATAGAGGAGAGCAATCTTATCCAATCGTCGCAGCTGCAGGGTCCCAGAGGATTTTGGGGGCTGTAACCAGTGCTGGTTCTTTTGGAAGTGATATCTATCGAGGACCAGTTCTTCCATCCTCTCCAGCCATGGCTTTCTCTCCAGCTGCTACTGCATTTTCTTATGCTGGTTTCCCCTTCGGCTCCAGTTTCCCTCTGGCATCTACATCTTTCTCTGCTGGATCAACAAATTATGTTGATTCTTCATCTGTGGGCTCATACTTCCCTCCCATCCCTTCTTCACTCGTGGGAGCTGCAGGTGCTGTTACCTCCCCTTATGCAAGGCCCTACATGATTAGTCTGCCAGAAAGCAGTGCTGCTACTGGATCTGACAGCAGTAGGAAATGGGGGAGGCCGGGTTTAGATCTCAATGCAGGTCCTGGAAGTGCAGAGGAAGTGAAAGATGACAGAGTGCCCTCAACAAGACAGCTTCATGCTGCCAGTTCACAGAGCTTCATGGAGGACCAGGCAAGACTATATCAAGTTGCAGGTGGTGTTTTAAAAAGGAAGGAACCAGAAGGAGGTTGGGAACCCGAAAGATTCACTTTTAAGCAGCCTTCATGGCAGTAATACCGGAGATGACATTCACGGTGATGCAAGTGTGTGGTGAGCTACCAGCTAGATTGTTTTGTTTTTCTTTTTTTTCCCTTCCCATCACTCAATATATATGATAGTGTTAATGTTGTGTATTTTTATTCTAATGCATCTGGATAAGTGATACCTTGAATTGCAGGCTCGGGAGTCTGCGGAATGAATGGAAATTTTCTTTATCACTAAGTTATACACACACTAGATCATATTTGTCCTGGTGTTTTCCTCAAGGGCATTATGGAGCTCAATCAAATGGAATCCTTGATGTAATTGTTGTAAATGTTGAGATACGGTGCTCTCCTATAAACCAATTTTCATGGATCTGGTACTTTTTTTCTTTGTTTGGATGCATCAAGCAACACTCCAGCCATGGTGAAGCACAAGGATGAGCTAGTGCAGCTGCCATAGAGAAGGGAACCAAAAACTTCCAGTTATTTCTCTTGGCCTTTTCCCAAATGACTGGATTGGGATGGTATTTGGAGCTTTTCTGAATGCGAATCTGTTGGTAGTTGTTGTTACTGGAGATTAGGTTCCTTGTAGATATAACTTTCTTTTAACATGAATGTTTGAGTTTCTTTCCCCTAGAAACTTGCAACTTTGCCAACAGGACAAATGCTGTTTTGGTAAAATGAGCTTTTCCATCTGAAACAGTATCGGTGGCACAGAACTTACATGGCTGGCTCGTGTTGTATGCACTGTGCTAAGAACATAAGAATATTGTTTGTATTTAATAGTTTAGCTTCCCCGCTAAATTTTGTCTTTCTGACATTCTCTTCTTTTTGCGTGTCGATATGAACAGAGAACCATCCACACCTTTTCTGAAGAATGACTCCTATTTTCTGCCCGCTCCCTGTTTTTTTAAATCTTCTTTTTCGTTTCTGAAATTTGGTTATGTTTGTTTGGGATTCTGATAAATCTCTAGAATTTTGAAGCTTTTAAGAACCTCATTCTGCATTGTTTTTTCTTTAGCGAGCCATTTATGTGCCTTTGGACTCCTTTGGTGTTGTGCAAATGCAAGAAAAACTCGTTGGATTATGAAGAATTGGAATTGTATGCGTAGGTTTTATCTTTATTCGGACATAATTGATTGTGGAAATTTTTGGACCACTTGGTTTATGAAACACTTGGAATTTATATCTGTTGGGTTAAGCTCGCTGTTCAAGATTTTAGCTTCATAACTGTGGTCTCGCCTTCCTATTAATGAAATGGCCTTCGTTAACTTTTCGTCCATGTAACACTACGGAGCCGTATAAAGCGCCATGAATTTTTCCAAAACCTTGTTCTAGATGTTTTAATTTTTTATTTTATTTGATTGTGCACTCAAATTGAAATTTCATTTTGTGGTGTGGCGAATTATAGAGATGAAATAGATTCTGCTGTGATGAATTGTTTGTTATTTTGTTCCGGCGATGCGGTGGAATATGGTCTTCATACTGTTGGCCGCAATTTCCGGCAAGCTCGAAGGGAAATTTTCTTCAAATGGTGGTCGAGTTTAATCAGGGAAGGGGCGATTGAAGTATAGACGAGTGATCGACATCACAAAATTTTAATCTTTTTAGTTATCTAACGCTTAAACTTTTATATTTACATGCATGACATTCAAATCTTTAATAACATATTCACATCAAGCAATCGAATCTCATATAGCAAATTCTAAACATGTTAAAGTCTACCAATGAAGGAGAACGTCTCGCCCTTCTAACCACAGATCCAGTTGCATGTTTATAATCAAATTAGCCTTGTGTAATGCATAATAGGAAACTGTTGAGGTATTTAAAAGTAGTATTAGTATTGTTGCCTAGATAAAAATTAAGAGAAGTTTATATAAAGAGGGGAGGGAAGGTGGTGAAGTGAAGGAGGCTAATGAGAGAGAAAAAGTAGAAAGTGTTTTAATGCAGAGAAAAGATGTGATTAAATACACTGTGAGAGTTAGTAAGAAGGGAGAATTCTTAGAATAAGAATGTGTTGTATAATCATTATCTATAATCAATTTATTGATTATAATAGTTGAGTGGTGTTAGACAACCAAACTACTCGAATTTAAGAAATTATAAGAAGTATTTATTTTAGTTATTGAGTGAAATGTGGCATAATAATGATATAAATATTAGTTTGAGAGAGGGAGATAAATATAGTGGGTTTTAAGCAACAATGTAACATAATATAACAAAATATGGCTCTATTGAGAACATACAAAGGGGAATATAGATATCTTGTGCTTCGAAATCTTTTTGATCAAAATGGATGAGTAAATGAGTCCAACAACATGTCTCTAGCACATGTCGCTTAGTTCTTTTAATTAGAAGTGACATAATTCCTCTAAAGTCAATTTTGAATTTCATTTGTGTTTGGCTGAAATTATGATGTAATGCTTTCTACTTGATAATGATTTCGAACAGCTGAGACTTGGCTTTGAACCTGCTTTACTAATCAAGTGTCAAAGTATAAAACAACAAAATAAAGAAGGAAAAAAGAAAAGAAAAGAGTAATACTAGAGATGAAGATGTGAAGGAGATAATGACATCAAAAGTTAAAAAGGTTAGATCAACAACCAAAAAGGAATTTTGTGATGTTGAGAGACTATTGAATGATGGTTAGAAATGAATTATAATAATTGCGATGGTACCAACAACAAAGGCTAATGATATCCAAACATAATAATTAATTAAGTTGTTATACCTCAATGTTAAAGTTAAGTAAATAACTAGGCAAAACATAGATGTTTTGAGTTAAGAAATCAAGATTGATGATCAATTTATGTCTGAAGTCATGAAACCAAAAATAAGAGGGAAAAGCCCGTCATAAATGTTTGACAAAACGCTAAAAATTAGGAATTTCAATATGAATGATATTAAAACTACCCAAGGACATATAGTAGTTGGAGCAACCTCATCTCCATGGGACCCAACAAAGAGGAGTCCTTAGACTATATATATAAATATAACCTCAAAAGAAAAATCAAGATTTATAACTTAATTAAAGTCTAGTAATCTAATCTAATATTTTAATGAAGCTTTGATTGCTAATCATATTCATTGAATAAATAAAGCTTTTACAATGGCCCCCAATAAAAGTGTTATTTTCCCATAATTTGCATAAAATCAAATTCATAAGTAAGTTCTGACTTATAGCTGATGTAACAATCTATTAATACTTTAGCAATTTTACTATTATGATTATGTTGACACCAAAATCTTAACATAATAACATTTCTTAATACATCGCCATCCTTAATTAACATGAAGATAATAATCATTACATCATCATAATTTTCTTCTTACACTCCTTAATAAATAAATCAAAATATTTTAATTAGCTGATATAAGAGATAATAAAAAAATAAAAAAAAAAATAATTTCAACATCACATAACACAATCAATAAAACAACAAATAAAAAAAAAGGAATGATTGCGTATAGACCACCTAAAACTTCCTATTTACAAATCAAACATCCCCTTTAATCCATTATCTCAAAACTCATGGTAAAACACCAACCCATATGTTATGTATAGTTCATATACTAGATAAGTGATACTATCCAATTGGGAGAGTTTTGTTAAGTGAGTTGGAGGTACGGGGGCAACACCCTACACGGTAATTTGTAATTACATATTGTACACTAGGATTATATCTACATGTTGTATTTATAACCCTAAGGGGATGTACAGTTTTCCAGAAATAAAAAAGTTGTCATCCCTCATTGCTCCCGAAGACGTAGTCATATTGCTGAATCTTGTCAAATCTTTGTATTCTTTCTTGATTGTTTTGTTGATTCTTGTATTTCTTTGTCCTATTTTCTCAACAATTTGATCCTGTCACTTGTAAAACAACACAGGTTCAAAATATCAATTTTTCAGATATATCTAATTATCATCTTTTATGGTGTGACGAAAACCCTCGTGAATAAATTTACGACTCCACCCTTAACATTAATTTAATATCATCCACCACCCCCATTATCACTGTCACATGAAAAATAGAACAAGTCGCTTTCATGATCATAAGCATTTATTGCTCATGAACACCGCACTTAAATTTACATGCGATCTAACCACTAAATTACATATTTTGCTTTTTTTTTTTTTTTTTTTTTTTTTTTTTTTTTGGGGGTGGCGGGAGGGGGGGGTTTATTGCGGATGCGCAGAGAGAGATGATTAATGATGGTTCTCTTTCTTGTAGGGCAAGTTTGTTCCCCTGTCACAATCCCAGCACTTAGAAGTGACTTCTGATTTTCTCTCTCTACATCACGCAATGGGCCATGTACTGTTTGTCTTTACCTTTTCATTGCTTTATCGTTTTCCATCTCTGGTACTTTCTGCTGTGTATGTGTGTGTGGTCATGGTTGCCCGCGGGCAGGAAAGAGGATAGAGAGAGAAAGTCACAGAGAAAAAAGTTTGGGGATCACGTGGAATGAATCAATCGATGTGTCTGTCAGTGGGTTGCTTTCTGCTATCCATGTTGAATGTGAGAGAGAGAGAGAGAGAGAGAGAGAGGGCTGAATGGAGAAGTTCCGAGGATTGAAAGACCAACTGTAAATTTGGCATGAGTATTTAATTCCCAAATGGCAGAAACGGGACTGGTTGGCGAAACTCTTATTTTGCAGGCTAACTACTACTGAATTGTTGAAAAACATGCATTTTTATTTTTATATTATCCTTGAATGTAAATAATATATTTTTTTATTGATTTGATTTATATTTTTTATTTATATTTGATATATGTAATAAAAAATTTTATGATGATAAAGATAATAGAATAATATATAGCATTGAATATGTTGGAAGAAAGGGTATAAGATATTTATGAGGTCTAGGCCGGTCAAAATAATATACTATATATTTAAAGTTAATGTTTTCACTTATCGCTCCAATTGGATGACATGAGGTTGTAGAAATATGAACACTTGCATGCTGTTCTATTGCTGCAATAAGGATGGGTAGACATCAAAGTTGATTACATTATAATAATTGGGTAATAATAGCTATAATATAATAATTAAGATAAAACATTCACAACCTAATAATTGTGCAATATTAATTATTGCTAGTGGTGGTCATTAGCTACAATACCTTTTGAAGATTGTTAATTTAGCTTTTAACTTCTTTCTCTAAATTCCAAAATGCTTCTTCAGCTGGTTTGTGCGGATTCCATCAATTTAAAATTATTTTTTAATTAAATATTTCAGTGTCTTAATGAACTGAGAGTTAAATGATAGCAGGTTTTTTGGAATTATGTTGTCAGACTGCTTGATTTGATTATAATTATGTCAAATTCGAGTATAATTTGACTTTCTATTCAATGCTCTAAGCTGATTCTAATTACATTTTAATTTCTTGGTTTGGGCTTGTTTGGGTTTGGATTGATTCATTATAATATAATTGAGCTCATATTTTTTATATGCTCAATTAAACAATAAATTAGTTAAAAATAGAGCTCGAATAATGCTGAATTTTAATATGAAATTATAGTGTCTTAATGCATCGAGATTCGTGCCTAGTCATGGAAGTTTTTTGGTTAAGCATCAGGATCTAAAATTTTATGTTTTGTTTTAAAAAATAACTATTAATAATATTTTCAATGTGATTTATAGATTAAATAAATAAATATAAAAAGTTCAATATAAGATATATAAATATATTGAAATAAGAGGGGCATTTACATATATTCAACATAAATGTTACATATTTATATACCTAGCATCTAAACATTACTTCTTACATATATAGCACTCAAATTCATAACAACATATAAAATAAAATAAAAAATCACTATTGCTCACTCATAAAAGAGTGCTATAAATGTAAAATACCAAAATTTAGGTGCTAGATATGCAATTATATAGCATTTCTGTGCTATGAATGTAATTCTTCATTAAAATTATGTTTTATTTATATAATTATCTTATTTTATAATCATTATTTAAAGAACTTGAGACAGCATAATCATCCGCACAGCCGCTCGAATATGAACAATCATTTTTAATTAAATTATAAAGAACAGATGCTAAATTAAGACAATATAAAATAAAATAAAATAAAAACATCAAGAAAAGAAACAAATAGCATCCAAACTTCAAAATAAAATAAAAAAGGGCACAAAAAGAAAAAAGTGTAACAAAACAGAGAGAATCGAAGAATATCTAAATATCATAAATAAGGGTTCAGGGGATGGTCTCCATTAAGCAATAATCACACGAATAACAGATAAGTCACCTAACAAGTATACTAGAAATGATTTGCACTTGCCAAAAGAATTATGTTTGTCACATTATGTTGTCCAGGAGGACAACTCACTTTGAAGTCAAAGTGCTCAACCATGAATTACCTCATATATAAGCTAAGTAGACTGACAAGAATGTGACCCGACAAGCATTATGGAAAACATACACTAAAATGCAATGCTGTCGAAGTAATATTAATTATAATGTCAAAATCAGCATAAGACAAGAAAGGGCAAATCAAAAGATTTTTCGAGATTAGTATATGTAATGAGTAATTATTTTATGATATATGAAAAAATTCTTTATAAATAGAGGAAGATCCAAGTAATTAGGGATTGAATCCTGAATATTGTATCATGGATCTCTTATAAAAACATTATAGTTGAATTTAAGAGTTAATATTTACTATTTGAATGTTCAACTGGTGATCAAATGATTAGCTCTCATTATCCCTCGGTTACGTTGTTCACTCTCACACAGATTTTGTTTGGCGCCGGATCAAAAATCTCAGTGAAATCAGCGACGACCAGCAGTGGCACTTAGTGATGACAAGTGAGGAGGATAACAAGTAATGACTTGTTAATTTGTTGTTTAAAAGGTTTTAGGTTAGGTTGTTTTTAATTTGTTTTAAAAAATTAGCTAAGGAAGAGATGTGCAGCTTGCTGTGTTGATTTATAAGGCTATGGATTAGATGAGTGGCGGGTTAACCTTGGAATGAACTGAAGGTAGGTCGGGAGCTTGAACAATAATAGGCTTGGTTTGGATAAGAAATTGGGATGGGTTTAGGGCAAACTTTTGAGTTTTATTTGGCCTAGATATATATGAAGGTTATTTGGTGCAAGATTTAAACAAGAATGAAAGGCTATTTGGACTGTAAGTTGGGTCAGACTTGGATCTATTTGTTTATTGGTTTAATACTGAGTTATGGTTGGGATGATGCATGAATTCAAAGGCCTACTTGGGTTTGGATTTTAGAAGGGAATCATGGGTGTTTGGTGACTAGTTCAGTGACTGAATTTGATTTCAAGTGTGATGAGTGAGGTTTAATGGTTTGAGATTGGAATTGATTTTGGGTTGGATTTTGTAAGTTGATTTGAATTGGGTTTATGTATTGTTGGGTTAAGTTTGAGAATTGAGCTTTTGTAAGATTGGAACTTGGGTTAGAATGTGGTAATTTGATTTGTGTTTCATTTGTATGAGATTGAATTTGACTTAGGTTTATAAATTTGGGTGAGATTAAAATTGATTTGGACTGGGTTTTACGCAAATTTGGAATTAATTTGTGAATTATTTTGAATATGGTTTGGATATAATTTAGTGTAGAGTTTAGGTACGTATAATTTGAAATTGGATTAGTATTAAATTTAGTCCAAATTGTTAGTTGATTTGATTTTTGATGTTAAATTAGGATTGAAGTGTGTTAAGGTTATTATTTTTTTTAAATTTTAGATTTCATTTGAGTATGATTTATATTTATTTTCTAATTAATTTATGTTTTATTTAGGTTAGAGTTAAATTCAGATATAAAATCAAACTATACTAAGTTTATTTAGCATAACAATATATGTGAGTTTACTTGAGTTTAACTTAGTTGTGATCTTAGTTTAAACTATTTTGTTGTCAAATTTACATTAGGTAAAGTTAGGTTAGGTTAAACTTAGGGGTGTCAATTCAAGTCAGTGGGTCAATTTTGGGCCTGACCCAAAACTGACCCACCTTGAGTAGATTAGACCCAAACCTAACCCAAATTTTATACGGGCTGAAAACCTAAACTCAAACTCGACTCACCTTCAATCTGCTAACCCAAACCTAACTTGTATAACATGATTAACATAAGGAATAACAACTATTCAGGTTAAAATCAGGTCAACTTTGAGTTAATTTTTGGCTAATTTTGGGTTTGTAGATCGATTTCAAGTCAATTAAGGGTTAGTCAATCGACCCGAATCTGATCCAAAAAATTAAACTAGTTAGAATTTTTATCCTTAACCTAAACCAAAAAAAATATTTGGGTCAACCCAATCCCAAATTTTTCTAGTCGCGTTCGGGTTGAGTTGTCGTGTTGGGAAATTTTTTGACACCCTTAGTTAAACTTACGATTAAATTTGATTTAATGTTGGTATTAATTTTTAGTCACCAGAGCTTGGACGCTCTTTCCAAATGATGTGGGATCGTAAAAAGTGCATACGTAGCCTCCCGTAGCTCGAGGATTCCATGAAACCCTCCTACGCGTATTTTTAGGAAGATCAAGTTTCAACACGTTGCACCAGCGCGGTGATTTGGGTCGCTCGTTGACATTAAATTCCTTAATGTGCCTTTAAAGACTCTTATCTTTGAAGTTATTGGACTATATTTTTGTCATATTTGATCTCCCATAACTTACGTATTGTTAAAACACTTTGTCTGACAATCCCGGCAAAAAATCGAGGTTTCCAGATCCAAACCGGAGCATAAGCACCGGTCTCAAGCGCCTAGGTGCCAGGCCCAACACCTAAATGCCAAATACGACACCTAGGCGCCAGACCCGACACCTAGGCACCAAGAATAGTCCTTATGGGCCTCTAGAAAAAGTAGGTGCCACCCCCTGGGAAAGTAGGCGTCATGCCCAACGCCTAGGCGCCCGAAACAGCTTCAAAAACCCAAGAGGACAGAAAATAGGCATCAGGGGCTTAACGCCTAGCCCTCAAACCTAGCACCTTGGTGCTAGGAAACCAGCGCCTAGGCCCCAGGTCATTTTCTGCTCTTGCGTTTTCTCAGTATTTTCATCATTTGTACCCTGAATAAGCCCCATTGTAGCATAAAATATGGGTTTCTCTTGGATACGATGAAGATATGTAAAGGGGGGAGATAAAGGTTCCCGGGTGAACTTTTTTTGCCATATGAGGGAAAGAGAGAAGCCAATTTTTGGGTAAAAAGAGGGGGAGAAGTCTTGGGTAGCAAGGCTTCTTCCTTGGGCTTCCATTAGAGACTTTGGGGGTTGGTTTGGAGAAGGTCCCCTTCTTCTTCTTCTTACTAAAGAGAGATTGAGAGAGAGTTTTTTAACCTAGATTTTCCTCTTATTCTTTCTTGGCTTAGGGTGGAGAGTCCTTCATCTTCTTCTTAGGAACCAGGGAGAACTCTTGAGGTAAAGGGCTTTGAAGAAAGGCGAGGAGAAGGCTTTGTTCTCTGCAACCTCTATTTCCTCTTCCTCTACTTCTTCTGCCTCCACTAAAATCTCTTCTCCTTTATATTCTCCTTCTGCCTCCATCACTTTCCTTGAGTGTTTGAGGGATCTTTCTTAGAGAAGTTGTGTCATTGAAGAAGGAGAGTTTCATCTTTACTAAGGAGGAAGGAGAGTGTCATCTCTCCTAAAGAGGAAGGAGAGCTTCTTCCTAGCGACATCGGAGGGTGGACAATAAGAGAAAACATGTTTTCAACATTCCTAGGCACCCTAGGTTTGGATGATAGAGGATTTAGGTTAGGATATTTATGATAGAGAAATGCACCATATGTTAGATGTTTTTGTGATACCTCTATGAATCCATGAGCATAACCTCCCCTAGAAACTTACCCAATCATCCGAGAGACTATCAACCCCATGGTCATTTGGTGGTTTCGTCGTTTGACGAATGTGATGAAGCTACTCCGAGCTACAGAACGTGGTAACTCTTTCATCCTCATTCCGTAGACTATGAAAACTATGTTTGAACGACTAGAGATAGGCTCTTTGTTACTATGAGTAATATACGGTATCTAAGACTTCGTCATTTCACCCTAGGCTCCCCGTGAGATCCCTAGGACACGTCTATTTCGTCGTCAAACTCGATTGGGTCTCATTTCATGCATGTGTTTGCACTCATATGTTGTGCATCACATGAATTTTAAAATTTCACAAAAAATGTCTCATTTTTTGCATGTTTCGTTAATCAGCCATCCATGCAACTTGGCTCGATTGGTTTTCTTTTTTGTCGCTTCGACTGATCGTCCACCACCTGCCCGATCAACTAGATTGATATTTTTAATCGCTTTGACCAATCAACCGTCTCTGGCATGATCCGTTAGATCAATCTTTTACATTGCTTTGATCGATCGACTACCATCGGTAGAATCAACTCGATATACTTTTCGTTGCCTTAACCGATCAACCACCATCAGCATGATCCGCCTGATCAATCTCTTACGTCGCTTTGCACTACGGGAAAAAGCCTAATTAATGTCAAACTTTTTCAACACTAATTGGGTTATTTCCGATGCTAATTCAGATTAGCATCGGAATGGCGTCAAATTTTTTTTCCTGAAGTTAAAATGGGTGTCGCTAAGTCATTGTGCGGACATTAGCATCAAATTTTAATTTGCATCCAAATTAGAGTTGAAAACTGCCGTCGCCAAAAAATATCATTGAACATGCAAGCGACACTACCTATGTGGGGCCATGAGAGACTCACTCTCTGCCCTGTAGCTTAGAGGAGCTTTAAAAGCATCAAAACATTCTCATTCAAACTAATTGTCCTTTGATAACCATGTACTAGTCATCACTACTAATGTAAGCAAAACTCTTTTGGATCAAGAGTATTCTTGAACAACACTCAAGATATAATTTGTCGAGTCGGGTGTGTCCCCTTAGAAGCACTCCCAGAACAGACAAACATACTTGAATCTCTGATTGTGAGTGATCTACGTAGGTATTTTTTTGCGGATACTGATCTAAGATATTTTCACCTGATCTGGACATACTTGACATATTGTAACTAGAGGTTGACGATGATAAGCAACAATCGACGGTGGTTGGCGCTAGATGACTGATGGCGATCAAAAGTGATCAGCGACTGTGAAGGCTGGAAGTTATCATTCGATCTTTACTCTAAAACAAACTTTTGAATTCATTTTCTTATTTTTTTTCCTTAATTGAAGAGAGGGGTTCATTTATTGTCTCCGAGGAGGGGCATTTTAGTATTTTAGCAAATAACTTTCCTAACCATTTGATCGGATGACTTATATTGAATCCCCTTGATCATAGGTATTTTTAAACAATTTGAGTGTCTTAATGACCTCTAAATTGAGTGATTTACGCTCGTTGGATTTCTCTCGTCGAATGCTCGATTTAAATATTAATATGAATGATTTGATTTAGACTTCATACGAACCAAATTATACCACTTGCAGCATCATTGGGTTCAACTTGTTGAGACAGTCAATTTGTTTATAAAATTGCTGAGATCAGGGTAATAGATGATCTTGAATTTGAATTTAGAATGTTTACATCCAATAATGTATTTAGATTTTTGTTGGATGTAAAATTTTCTTGATGTCAAATCAATAACAAATCTAACATTAAACTTCAAAACGTGTATATATATATATA
>NW_018164666.1:6882606-6891440 GCF_001263595.1 Phalaenopsis equestris
TATATAGGCTTTGTTTACTTCATAGGCTTTGTTTGTTGATAGGCGGTCGCCTATAGTAGATACGATGATTCACCCTCTATCATATGGTCTGGTGTAGGCTCTTTAAAGCATCAGGATATTTCTATTTGAGGTAACTACTTCTTTGTTACACCCTTTACTAGTTGTCATGACAATGTAAGTAGGAACCTTCGAAAGTATCATTGGGTATCTCCTAATATGTAATTAACCAAAAAATATGCCATTTTGGGAGTTGCTCTTGACCCCATAAAGAAACTGTTCTTTTTAGTTATTTGGTTATGCGGGTGGCTCATGTATGGATTCTCTTTGTGGATGCTATGTTTCGAGGTACTTTGATCCGATTCTATTTTGGATGTATATTCTTGACCAATTATGCCAAGATTTAATCTATGTAAGCTCTTCATGTTTCTTTTTAATTTGATTGTCTATTTTCATCGTATATTCTCATCTTTCTGATTCATTTCTTCTTCGGATCATTATTTATGATCAGAGAGATAGATTTATTCGAAAAAGAGAATCATATGATGATATATAAATAAAAAAGCTAGCGACTCCGATGTTCAATTAAAAAGACCCAAAATAGGAATACTAAAGGGTTCACAAACATTAGTATGCACTAACTCAAAATATTTGGAAGAGTGAGAACATTTCTTTTAAAGGGTAATCTTTGGTTGTTAATCAAGTTACAAGAGTTACAAAATAAAGAAGAAGAAGGAATACATATAAACTTTAGCAACATTGGACACTGTTAAACTATGAGGGTGTCCAAAGTGACTGCGTCATAGCTGTTTTGAAGAGATTTTGGTGTTAAAAGCTGCTGGTGATTGCCAGAAATTGCAGGGATGAAATACCTACAAGCCATTACAGATGCCTCCTATCAAGTTGATTTGGTTTATAACTAGATCCTTGATATAACTGTTGGTAAAATTAGATGAAATGACTCTGTGATTTTTAGTGGTGAGTTTGTTGATTAAGAAGTTTTTGAAAGAGTAAGGGAATATGCAGTGACTATTTTTGGCAAAGGAAAGAGTTGTACCATTGCCTATGAAGACTTCACCTTTGTTATGATATGGTGTTGGTTGTTGTAACTGAGGTGAGTGGCTCAATTCGATGATGTCTGGGTGTTGGTGACAAATGTTCTTTGGGTTGAATCATTATTTGTTAAGGAGGAATTATAGATGAGATTACAGTAATTTTAACAGTTGATTGCAATATGTTCAGATTTTCCACATTTTTGGCAAATCAGTGACTTGCTCAATACATAAAAACACTGGCCTGTATATATATAAGACGAAGCGCTACGAAACAGACGAGCAAATAACAAAACGACGGATGAACATATATATATATATATATATATATTCATTAATTATTATGTATGTAAACAGACCTTATTTAAATGATCTTGCCATCAATGTGAAATAAATAAGATCAACAGTCATAAAAGCAGAAGCATGCATAGGCAGTTCCAGCTGCATTGGAAACGCACTCTCCAAAACCATTTTTTTCTTTATAGCATTGTTCTCTGCAAGCAGGAAGGTAGCAGCTCTTTGGGTTTAGAATCACTTGGCATCTCTTTTGTGCCTCCACCATTGTCCCCATCATTTCAACTGCATAGTTAGCAGAATACATAAATCATATTATTGATAAAAAGGGGAATTTGCATACATGTCATCTAGCTCCAATGCATTTTAATATCAAACGCCTAAACTTCACTTTTTAACATTTATATATACCAACCAAATCTTTACTATTACCGAGAATATACCATCATTTTAACAAGAAGCAAAATGCACCTTCTCTTGCATATATGTCAAAATTGAAGTTTGTAAGTTACATATGTAAATACATAGGAATTGACTGGCATATATGTAAGAAATTTATGCTTGTTTGCGTCTTGAAAGATGAAGAAATTATTTGGGCAAGTTCTGAGAATTGCATACAAAAACTCTTATATTTATTACCTGAAGCAAAAACAATGAGGATCAAGAGAAGGAAGGAAACGAACGAAGACTTGGCCATCGTTGATCTCAGCAGCTAACAGAAGGAAAACGAAGTGTTGTTGTGCATAAGATGGCTCGGCAATCTATTGAATATATATCATTATGCCTAAAGCGCAGTGCTGCTTAAAATAGAAAATCAAATACTATAAATAGGTGTATGCATGACATGTACAAATGCCTAAAAATATGCTTCCTTGAAATAAGAGCATTTTGTTGCATTGTGTCAAAGAATAGGTTGGTGTGTTAAAAAGTATGCCTGCAACTCTGATTTACAGTAGCAACTTCTTGCAAGCTAAACATAGTACTATTTTTAATCATGCAGAATTAAAATTTTCTGTTTGATAAAAATTTTATGGAATATGGATGGAGTGCACTTTTAAATATTATGTGCTAGGATATTTATGGTGATTGAGGAAGTATTTACCATCCTAAAATTAAATAAAAATATTAAATATGTATGAATAAATTTAAGCAACTCTTAAAGATAAGATTTCTTAGCATCGTTACACAATGATGCATCAACTATTAACTTGGTTATTTTCTGATGAAGAAATATTACGTGCAAACAGGGAAGGTGCAGATACGTGTCGATTTGATGGTATTATGATAGTATTGTGGTGATATTTATAAAGGAGAATGAGATGCTTATAAGATGGGCTTCTAATGTTAGTGGCAAGGCGTTAGATTTCAAGCATTTGTAGAGGTGAATAATGTGATATTGGTAGCTGATGAAGAACATCAAATATTGAATATTTGTTGAGTGTCAATGGTTTAAATGCATTCTGAATATATCAGCATTATTTCTAAAATTTTGAGTGAAAATTAAATTAAATATAACTAAGGATTTATTAAATTTAATTTAAATGTTGAAAGAAAACCAAGCGCAAATCGCTACTCATTGGTTAACATTGGTCACCACCCGACCAACATTCTATGCAGTCGCCACCACCGTTAGTCATTATTGTCATCACATTGACTACTGCCACTTTCATCGTCCTTGGCCACAAATGGCCACCACCGCCATCACCTGCAAACATTCATGAATTTGGCATATATGTTTTATTTTTCTAGTAACTAAACAAGAAAAAATAAACTCTTAATTTCTTTTAGCAACAATTAAATACCAATGAAGTATCTAAAAAATATGATGTTATTTTACATTATATATTGAATAACTTAAAATTCTAATGACTTGCATAAAAATATATTTTACATAAACACTCATTTAAAATAATGTGCTTTCTTAAAATAATGGTTGATAAATCATAAATATTATAATTATTATTTTTTTCAAATGATGAACAATAAATCTTAAAATGTGTGACCTGGGTTTATGATCTTCATAAAAAAAAAAGTCCTATGTTTCAACCTTTGAGCAATTGAGCCATAAATGGTTTCAAAAATATTGAGCTTTTGGTTTCTTGTGTCAATAATTGTCTAGTGGCTAAGAAAAGAAATTAAAAAATCAGTCTGAATTTTGCATTTGTTAAGTTTGTTTTTGTGATGGAGCAGGATATAAAATTTAACTGATTGTTTATATATTATATTTATCTCAAAATAAATTTAATAACTTGAACTATAATTCTTATCAAAAGTTCATTGATTAACATATCCTACCTTTTTTTTTCCTTAGAAAATATATTTAAATCTCTTATCTATATTAACAACTTCTTTCAAGTAAAACTCATTAATATTAGCCAAATTTGGAAACATTAAGCCCATAAATAAATAAATATATAAAGATATGGAATGTAATACTATGATCAATCTATTTTTGTTAAATAACTTATTACAATTTATTTTATCTCATTTTGTTTTTTTTTATTTTGGCTTTATTGATTTAGCTTTTGTTTTTTGTTTTTATTCTTTAAGTGCTATTTAATAAAAAGCAGCTTTTGAAGGCCAGGTAAAAATGAAGATCTCAAATAACTACAAAAGAAATGTATTATAAACAATACTTTTAAGAAAGTATTACACCCAAACAGACTTATGATTTGTTTAAGGTAGCTGCAATTATTTGAAGAAGCAACTATGAAGCTGCTACAGAAAAAGTTATTGTGAGAAAATTGTTATTGGTGAAGCACAGTATGTCTATTTATAATGTTCGGCTTTAAATCTATTGTGTTGCAATTGTTTTTAAGAAAAAAGACAGTAATACCTCTATGCACATGTGCTAGCTATAAGTTAATTGATTCATAATGAAATCAGACACTGGGAATAAATTTCAAAACTTAAGATAAAGTTAAAAATCTATCATATAATTACATTTATGATCTGTTTGGGGCAGCTGCAGCTATTCGAAGAAGCAATTGTGAAGTTGCTGCAAAAGAAGTTGTTCAAGAAGCTGCGATAGCTATATAATTTTGTATTTTTAAAAAGTCAGGTTGTACATTTTTGTAAGCCATCACACTTAGCTAGGCCAGGTTATAAACCACAACTTCTTAAGAAAGCAGACAAAAAGTTATTTCCCCAAAAGCCTTAATGAAGCAGTCCAGACTGCATTGCACCGCCACCGCCCCTCGCACCCCAAAAGTTATACATTAGTAACACGAAAATAAATATTACAATGAAACGAGTATTGTTATCATAATATTACTCTTATTATCCAAACGATCAAGTCTCTTGAATAATTTTCTCTTCAAGTCTACTATCAACTCATTATCACTATTTAAGTAGACTTCTCGTAGTCATCAATCCACCTAAAAAAGTTACAATCATCTACTGATCTATTTATGGGACACCTATAAAATCTCCTCCTATAGTTGGTTGTTGGATGTGATGTAAACACGTAGCATTACAAACCACTGTTGCAACTCACAACTCTCGAGGCAATTGACGTCCTTGAACTCTTATTTCCTTAAAATACAAAATTTAGTAAACCAATCAAAACTTTAATCAGACAATGAGCATTACAAATCACTGTTAAAAAAAAAAATCACAGCCCACAATGTATACTTCGACACAACCCAAAACACTAACAGCCAAAATTAACCAAAAATACGTAGCATCAACCAAAGATAGCGAATATCAACCAAAATCAAGTGAGAAATTTGCTCATAAAATAAATGTAAACTAAATATTATCTAGCTCTCAACTTAGATATTACATAAAGTATTTGTAATGAGCTCTCTAAGCTCTTTCATCTCCTTAGCTCCTTCACCATTTGATGTGTATAAAATGTGTAGTGTGTTTAATGCATTAATTATATAATCTTTATGTTTTTTATAGGTATATTTAATGTGTATGTGCAATGTACAAAGAAAAGAGAGCATTTGGAGAAAATGGAGCTAAGTAGAGAACTGGATCCCCTGCGCCAAAATAAAGCACCACCATGTTATATATATGGTCTTCTCAACCCCCGAAGCATCCAAGTCTTGTGAAAAATATAGAGAACATGAAATTGTGACACAATCTCAGTACTAGAAATTAGCACCACCACACCACAAGAGCCTGCTAGTGTTTCCTTGCCTGATGCCCTAAATTGAAGAATTAGATTCATGAAATGTGATGTTCGAACCCAATATTTGTGTCATTTTCAGCTTATTTTAAGGTCATTGTACTTCTCAAAGATTTCTTGGGCTTGCACATGATTAGCCTACCAGTCGAATACAAATTACAAAAAGTAAACAGGGGTTGTGACTCATGAACTGGTGTTACGCGACCCTGCATGTGATAAAATGGTTGTTTGTTGATAAAGCTACCACCTTTTATGGCATCCAATCACCTGGCTTGGTGTTGCAGAGCAAAGTAAATTCGTTCGAAGTAATGTTGACACCTAAAATACATGGAAATACATATAACCTGCAATTATACACAAAAAAACATGGAAATACATAAATATGACACAAATAGTGTGAAAAATGTTGTAAAATATAAGAAAACATGTTGCATGTCTTACACAAATCAATTACCAGGATAGTTTCAACTCAACATTGTCCATGATATTTTAGCACTATTAGTTGAACATCGAGCCAGTTGCAGTTCAATTTTCTGATGCCCTGGACTTTGAACGATCAGCTGCCCCATCACGACCCATAGAGAAGGGTGGAGATGATGATGAGGAGGAAAGGAGGAGGAGATTGTGGTGGAGAAGGTGGGAGAGTTGATTTTACTTCTATGCACTTGGAAGTTCCTGCTACTACTTAGTAATATGTGGACTTTTATGTATGTTGTTGTTTGTGTTATATTTCTAGTAGCAATCTCTGTTATATAAATGTTATATTTAATGTTACTGGTATGTGAGCTCCTTTTACTGTTAGTAATACTCCATTGTAACGTGTTTACCTTATTTCTTGCATACTTATGTTATTTTTTGTTATTTATTTATTTATTTATTTATTAGTTTCATGTACCTAGTGTAGAAAATAGGTTTGGGGTGAATATTTAACACTTGCGCTCGAAGTAATAGGAAATTTATAATTTTTAAACTTCAAATAAAATGATAGACTTCGATTACTTGTCATTCGATATTGAAAATAAATAATTCACAAATATTCATTAAGAATTAAATTTAATATTAATTCTATAAATAACTAATCTCTTACTAAAATTAATAGCTCTTTTAATATAATAATTCTTAAACACTTAAATTAATTGACTAAAAATTAAACTAATTAATAAAATATATAAAATTTAATAACTGTCAATTTAAATAATATAATTTGAAGTTAGTATCTTTTGAAATATTTTTATAATTTAAATAATAATTAGGAAATTGATGAATTCCATTTTAGGAAAGTATTGGCATTCAAAATCATGATATAGAGCTTAATTAGATATATTAATTATTTATTAAAAGAAAAGATTAAAAAAAACATTATAAGGAAAAAAATGAAAAGGCTCAAAGTCTTAAAAGAAAGAATCTCAGAAGCTTTTGAGGAAAAGCTTAAGGCTATGCTATTAATCAAAAAGTTGTATCAGCCTTCTTTTCCAAAATTCAATGAGTCCAAATCTTCCTTAATTTAACTTTAAAATATTATATTCAAGAAGAAAATGACTAAAATAAAATTATTTGATTATTATGTACAATTGAGTTATATATATATTTAAGAATTAAAATTATTTTAGTTATGTAGACATAGATGATTTAAGAATAATTATGTTAAAACACTTTTAATATAAGTAATATTTGGATATTATGTATTAATTATAAGTAAATTTTAAAATGATATTTATGCACTTATTTTTATATGTTCAATATATTCTTAAAGAACAATGTAATTTTAAAATAAGAGCTATAATGAACTTCAAAGATTTAAATTTTGCTATTGAATTACTTGAGGGCAAGTAATATTTAAGTTTGAGTAAATTTGATGTGTATAAAATGTGTAGTGAGTTTACTATATTTGGATAGTGTGTGCAGCATTTAGGGAAAAGAGAATATGGGGGGTAAATGGAGCTAATTAGAGAAACAGTGCCCCAACGCTTGAAAAAAAAGTCCTAATTATGACCGAAGAAGGTGCCCTGAAGCCAGTACTTAGCGCTATCGCGCGATATATGAGGACTTCTCAGCGCCCATAGCTAGGGCTGTCAAAACGACTCGTTGTTCACGAACAGCTCGTGTTAGGCTCATTCGCTAAGTTAGCGAGCCGAACACGAACAAATATTTGTTCGTTCGTATTCGGCTCGTTTTGGCTCGAAATACTACTAATCAATTATATATACATATATCTTTGTTGAGAAAATTAGGGCGAACATTTTTAAAATAAATAATTGACTACAAGGCTAAAAAGATTTATAATCAATTAAAAGTTTTAATTAAGAAAATAGAATAACCTCAATCCTTAACATCTAATGGCTACGTGATTAGTGTTGTCAAAATAACTCTTTGTTCGTGAATGGCTCGTGTTCGGCTCGCTAAGCAAACAAACCGAACACAAACACACTTTTTGAGCTCGAAATATAAACGAGACGAACATGAGCCATAGCAGCAAAGTCCAACTAAAAAGATAAAGAGCATGAGAGTACTGTGCTACCCTACCCTAGTGCTAGGACTCAACGTCGTTGCTCCATAAGACCAAGCGCCGCTACATTTAATGTCTTAAATTGAAGAATCAGAGTCACAAGATGTGGTGCTCTGAAACCTGGTGCAGTCGTGCATGTTTCCAGCATCCCAGTGTCATCTTGTTAGCGCCCCAACGCTCCTTGTTGACTTTGGGTAGCTTCTGTTGTTCGCTGACGGTTCGACCAAAGGCATTGTTATAAGTAGTGAAATTCAATATAGCATGGGATTTTTTTCCTTCATGTCTTGAGAGGGGGGAGTACATGTGCAATGTGAGTGTGTCTGATGTTTAGTGGAGAGAGAGTTGAGAGGATATCAAAGGGGAAACCGAATTGTAGAAGAAGAATGGCATGGAGCAAAGAGAAATTTCATTTGGGCGTATTATTTCTTTATTTTTTTTGTGTAAAACCTTGTTTTTTTTAAAAAGCTCTTTCAACACTTGTTGTAGCAATCAGTGACACTAATATTAGCTCTAATAGCTCAGAAAAAAACCCTTATTTTTGTGATTAAATAAATTTTGAGAAAATAGAAAGCTCAACAACTTTAGATGCAAACTTATTTGCTTATATATATATATATATATATATATATATATACACAAAAAGAATGTGTGAAAGGAATGATTGGAGGTTATTATACGAACCCCGACCATCCCTCATGCGCCTAAGACTTCGAGTACCACACCTTACACTCTGGAGGAATCGAACCCCAGACCAAATGGGACTTACAACTAACAAGCAGATGTCGAACCAACTGATCTTAGTAAACGACGCCAGTACACTACGCCATATATATATATATATATATATATA
>NW_018164666.1:6891464-6987701 GCF_001263595.1 Phalaenopsis equestris
AGGAGGATCAACAGAACCCCCTTTAAAGTCGAGCAGAGGACGAAATGTGCAAACATCATTCAATGAGCAGCCGAAACGAAGAGGCGCGAACCTTTTTGCTTCAAGCACAAGGAAGGAGAAGACGAGTCCGCGCCCAGAAATCGTCCTTCAAGAGACGACGAAGGACGACACGACGAGGTAGACGCGACAAGACGAAGCGCTACGAAACAGACGAGCAAATAACAAAACGACGGATGAACATATATATATATATATATATATATTCATTAATTATGTTTATTTAATTAACTCTGCCATCAATATCCCCTATAAAATAAATAAGATCAACAGTCGTAAAAGCAGATGCATGCATAGGCTGGGGGGTAGGCTGTTCCAGCTGTGTTGGAAATGCACTCTCCAAAGCCATTCGTTAGTTGAGCGCATAATTCTCTGCAAACGGGAAGGTCGCACTTGTCTGGGTCTACAGTCTCCGCGCATCGCTTTTGTGCCTTTGCCATTGCCGGCGTCATCTTTTCAACTGCATAATTACCAAACTAAATAAATTAAATTAATGAATATACAACTGAATTCTTATGTATTTACATATTTAACATCCAAATTTCTATTTTTATATATATACCATTATTGAATCATAAATTGCCTATTAGATAAAACAAGTCTCGAGAGTTGGAGCTGGAAAAAACATAAGAGAGAGAGTAGAACCGTCCTTATTGCAGTTAATGGATAATTACAGAAAGTTCGATTTTGGATTTCCTATTTATAGGAGATTTTTTATAAAATTACAGAAATGAGAGAATAGTTATATAAACCGTCCTTAGTGCAGTTAATGTGTTAAATTAATACAAGATTTGTGTTAGCATTTAAATGTAATCCAACAGTCATTAGAGAATTAATGCATTTTAGTTCGGTTGACCAGGGCAACTGGTTGTGTGGCGATCGCTCATGCCAAGCAAGGTCAGTAAATCGACTAGTTGTGATCGGGCTCCCTTAAAAGAGATTTGTGTAGTTGGGACCGTAAGCACAGTCTGTCAATTAAAACCCTAGACAGCATGGGTATGTCGACCAATAGAGCAGTCGACTGTGGAATGGCTGGTTCAGATCATACTCCTTCGGCTTGTTGCTTTGATTGTTAGGTCATCACCCTTAGTTTTTTTATTGCTTTGAGATTCTTGCTAGCAGTTTTGGCGTATGCATATTAGTTTGTCGAACTTTCCCGCTCCTTGATTGTGACAGTTACGATAAGAACGGTGAAATTGTTAAACAATTAGTGGCACCAAAGTTGAAAAAATTAATTTGATAATTGTCTTTCCTTGGGATTTTGTGCCCACTAAGCCTTATAAATAGAATCATAGGGTTGACATTTACATTCTTTACAACAAATTTTCCACATATAGTCGAAGCATGACTGACAGTATGTGCTAAGGCGAGGTGGACCCTGAACTTCTGGCTATGGCGGGATATCAGCCCCCTGCCTCTATAATGGAGGAAAAACGGTTGAGGCCCAAACCTGTGTCGGTCGATTAGTCGGCTCATCTGATTTGAGGGTCCTTAGGCGCGGGTGCCATAAAAGCCTCGCCAGGGAAGCCTAGCTCCTAGGGCTAGCGCGGGTGTGAATGTTGAGGGCCAATAGGGCTCGATTGTCAAGGGACTCTAGGTAGGTGGAAAGGGGCCGACGACAGTAACTGGCCCTCTATAGCCGCCACCACAAAAAATTGGAGGTACCCCGTTGCATGGGGAGATGCGTTTACGAAGGCTTTCTTCAATGGACCGATTTAAAAGTATGTAATAATTATTTTGGTTGTTGGAGGGTTTTAGTGATTTCTTGACATTATCTCAATGCAGATTAATCGGTCGGGTCAGAGGATCACGAGAACGGTGGAACATCAAAAGATGTTGTCGAATTCGCTCTTTATATTGCTTCCGGGCTACAAAACGTGATCGCCGCTCTCCCTTCATCGGTTGACGCCAAAAGCATTGGTTGCTTGATTCTTTTTCCACAGCTGGTCCCACTGAGTCAACCTCGCTTGGCCACTTTGGTGGCCCTCGGCAGAAGCAGTATGACTAACCACAACTTCCTCCCAAATTTCTGAAGTAACTAACGAACGTTGGTGGACCCCAACAAGAGCAGTTGAAGGTTCTGCTGATGATCTAATGCAGGAATTGTCAGCCCGCCTCGCTACCATAAATTTAGAAGCCCTACAAACGAAAGTCGTCACTTTGAAAAGTGAGTTGGCGAAGGTGTTGTGTGAGTCGGAAGTGCTTCGTGAGTCGATCATTCTTGGTAAGTTCCAACGTGATTTCGCATGAGTTGATCAACTTAGGTTAGGCAGAGATTTAGTCCTCCAAAAGTTGACTTGGAAGAGGTATGCCTCGACCGAGGCCTTGGAAGATCTGTTTGTAAGCACTTCATTTGAGATCTATAATAATGTCATCTGTAATAAAATAATATTTAATTAAACATGAAAGGATGTTTCGTATGACACTTATCATTAAGTGCCTCGTTTCATGTTCCCGACCAATAAATAGGGTGAGAGAGTGTTTTTTATCCTTCACGCATTTTGATATCTTTCTCTGTGTTTTGAACCCTCTTCTTCTTCCATCCCTCAGCCAACTTCTCATGTTAGATGCCAAATATTCTCCCACTCTCTTCGGCTTTTGTGAAGGGTGCCTACCCTTCATTCTTGACTGAGAATGAGGTGGGGGTATTACAGAAGAAATATATTTTTGGCGACAACATCGTCCTTCAACGAGTGTCAAGTTCGGCATGCACGATAGAAGACATGGGTGAGGATTTGATCTTTTATCGAGAATAGTTCATGTATGGTCTCTAGCTACCTTTGTGTACTGAGCTTCAAAGCATTTTCAATAAGTAGGAGGTCATTCCGGCCCAAGTATTGTCTAAGTATATAGTCGTGGTGACAACCTTCGTTCTTTTATACCGTTGCGAGAGCATCCTGTGGCTGATCGACCTGTGTAGACACTTTTATTCATTTAAGGTCGATAAGAAAGGGTTCGCCATGCTTTCTACCGATAAGAAGCTCCACCTGCTTGGGGTGGAGAAAAAGATAAATGATTGGCGGAAAAAGTTCTTGATTGGGACTTGTTCTGCTGACTAGGGGATTTAAACCAGGTCGCTGAAGCTAGCGGGTAATAGGCTAAAGTCCATTCCAGAGGATATGAATACCGCTAAGGCGATGTTGAACGGTCTCCACCTCTCGATTATGCAGTATACTACAAAGTTGATAGTCACCCGAACACTGAGGGCAAAATGACTAAGGAATGATGGTGCCTTTCAGAATGTGATGAGACAATGCTAGCCAAGGCATCGAAGGAGAAGTTAGCCACCAAGTAACGGAAACGGAAGTGTCCCTTGGCAGTAGATAACTTTGTAGAAGATGAGGACCCACTCCTTAGTAGTGTGGCATCAAAATATATTTATTCTATCTATGAAAAGTTGTTAGTAAGAATATGGTCACCAGTGAGGTTATTATTATTGCCTAAAAATTTACTTCTCATTCTGTCAATATAGGGGAAGGTAACGGGAGGAAGTCTGTTGTTGAAGGGACTCTGAAAGATTCTACGGCCGTAGCTCCTTCATCAAAGTTTGGTGTGTCGGTCATTGCACCATGAAGTACCGCCATTCTATCAGATTTTAGGATTGGTGGTTCCTTATTCATTGCCTTGTTCAAGAGGGAAAGGGCAAGCTAACTTGCCTCTCCAATTTCATATGCATCATCATCAGAATGGACGACTCTGTCTGACGATTACACACCATCCCCTTCTCATGAGTGGAAAACCATCCGCCGGTAAAGAAAGGGCCAACCAAAGGGCAGTTTCTCCTCCCCCTCAGCTAGAAAGGAGTGGGGAAGCCTTTGAGTGGCAGCCGGTAGCCTGGGGAACATGGCAATTATGGGTCAGTTTTGACAAGTAGTTCAGTCTTCTGGATATGTTAAGAGAGTGGTTTCCGCATTCAAATGAGAAAAAAAGGCATGACCTCGCTACTAATGAAGTTGTTCGATAGAGCTTTGGAGGGCTTTGGCTGTGTGGAGCTTGTCTGGAACATGGATCATTTTCATTTGATGGAAGCTCAAATCGCTCATTTACAGGGGTTGGATCCAAAAAGTTCAAAAGAATCTCTGGAGGAGGCCTAGATGAAAATTATCTCTCTAAAGGCGGAGTTGGGGAGGGCTCATGACAATCGGGATCTCCAACAACTCAAATTTGATAACGCCTCTAAGGCTAATCAAGAATACCTTGATGCCATAAAGGCCTCAAAGAAAGAGGTCATGGACCTGAAGAACAGGTTGCCTCGTCCATTTCGCGGAAAGAACACAAGGTCGGCATGACAAGGTAACTTATACATGGAACAGACTATGCCATCCTATGGTTCATTCACTATGGTCTAGTTGATCCTAAGTTCTCTGGCCCAGATGAGTTCTTTACTCTGATTCCAGAAAAGTTTGAAGGGTCCTCCAAAGAGGTGGAAGCTTCTTGTAGCGAAGATTGATCGGCCACCTGCTAGGGCCTGGCTCAATGATAATTTGTAATTTCTCTTTTTTTTGAAGAAGTCGAAAGAAAACACTTTCGTAACTTTCTTTGGTATATGAAAAAAAAAATGTCGTTCATTTTTTGGTTACTGCAACTCGTTTTGCTTACGACTTGATTTAATTGTGTGCTCATCTTGTGAGCATGTCTCCTTAGTCGATCGACAATCAACCCATTCGATCGGATCATCACCTCTATAGGGACTCGCACCTCTGGGAACCCTAAGGAAATACAATGGATTTTATCGTTGGTGAATGTTTTTGATCACCCCAAGGCTAAATCCTGAACTTTGAGCAGCGTATATCTCACATTGGCCGACTGTTAATTTTTAAAAGTTCGAGCCCTTGATCTATAATAACATATTTTCAATTTTTTTTTTTATGTTGATCGGCCAGAATAGTCGACCGATTGTGGAAAAAACTTGAATGTCGTCGGCCAGAATAGTCACCTGTAAAGGCTACCCTCGGGGACTTGTCTCCATAATGGTTTGTACTATTCTCTTTCGCGAATGTCGTCGCTAGTGAGCAGAGAAATATCTCTGAGAGCTCGATCCTTCCTACCTCATTGGTTTGAAATTGCGACGCCAAAGTGGTGTGAAAGTAATCAACCGACCCATTTTAGTCAATCTTTTCTGCAATTCATTCCTTTTCATTCGACATACTTGTGTGTGCCGAGTTTCAAAATCGGCCACCAACCAATTCCTTTGGCGTGCCTGATCGGATCAAGTTCTTACGAACATTGGGG
The DNA here is from genome assembly GCF_001263595.1 of Phalaenopsis equestris. Taxonomy (NCBI): domain Eukaryota; kingdom Viridiplantae; phylum Streptophyta; class Magnoliopsida; order Asparagales; family Orchidaceae; genus Phalaenopsis; species Phalaenopsis equestris. The sequence goes on from NW_018164666.1 coordinate 6,896,754, forward strand.
GACGAAAATCGATCGCCGCGATGGGACCAACATCACCTCCCTATCACGTGACCTTCAACAGACCAATATTAAAGACTGTGATAATTATGATTTGCATTATTTTTCTCTTTTCTCAGTGAGTCCTTGGCAGGGTTTTCTCGTGAGACTAGTCTTGGGACAGCTGACCTCATCTGCCTATAAAAAAGAGAGAACGGGACATTCGCTGATTGCGTTTACACTCAAAGAAAAATTGCTAGTTAATGGAGAGCATTGAGAGTCCAGTCGGGTTTGCAAGGAATTGAAGGTGAAGGTAACCTTTAGCTAACAGAAGTGTTGGGCCTCATTCATGTCATATGCTAGTTTTTCTTTTTTCCTTGAGTTGATTGTAGAAGGAGAGGATTTTCTCCAAGTTGGGTGTCAAACGTGGCACCCAACGAGGTGGACTATCGAGGTTATCCCACCTTGCGAATGGGCGTAGTGTCCCTCATGGAAATTTTGTGTCTCCTTCACATCCTGAGGGAATGCAATATGTTCGTTTGAATGATGTTGCCAGAAGGGTTTCAACTCCTACCCGTTAGCGACAGAAGGGTAGGATTCATAGGCCTTTTGACAACGAATAGTTCAGATTGCTCATGCCAAGCAAAGCCGATCAATTGACTAGTTGTGATCGGGCGCCCATGAAAGAGGTTTGAGCAACAAAGACTGTAAGCGCGGTCTGTCGATTGAATTCCTCAACAGCGTGATTCCGCTAACCCAATAGAACAGTCGCTCGTCAAACGACTGGTTCAGACCATACTAATTCAGCTTGTTGCTTCGATTGCCTGACCGTCGTCCTTGGTCATTTGATTACTTTGAGATTCGTGCAACTAGTTTTGGCATATACAACCATTTTATTTATGCATGAAAAAGATGTACTCCATGTTCAAAAAATAAATGTGATATTTTTATGTGATATAAAAGATTTAGATGATAAAAAATTAAAAATGCAAAATTTAGGTGTTTGTTTGTAATAATATAGGAATTGGACGAGGCATGTATGTAGTTGCCCCTCATAAATTAAAATTCAGTTAATGTAATAAATTTATATTTTTTTGTATCTGAGAAAAGAAATTGTGATTTTGAGAATCTCTCACGTACAAGGAACAAAACAAAACGTGAAGAATAAATACTTTTGTTAAATCTTGAAGAAAATATTATGTCCAGATGACGGACGTATGGATCGAACATAATGCTTTCTCTAAATCTTGAGGATTGCATTATATGTATTACCTGAAGCAAGAACAATGAGGAGCAAGAGAAGGAAGGGAACTCTGGAAGGCTTGGCCATTGTCGATCTCAGCAATCAGCTAAAGGAAAACGAAATGCTGTTGTGCAAGAAATTGTTTGGCAATCTATTGAATATATGACATTGCAACACTAACTCCTATATCACAAAGCTACCTAATATAGACATATTGACTACTAAAAATAGGAAAGGTGCAGCAATGTACAGTTTGGCTAGAATTATTGCCAGAGTACGACTTGCTGGCTTTCAAACTGCATGCCCTTGGTCAAAGATAATCTCAGAAATACTTCATAAAGTTTTGGTGAATTTTTAAATCATTTAAAATTATTTATCATTTATTAATTAATTTTCTTTCAATAAGTTTTAAGAAATTAAATGACATCAAAATCTAATAAAAATTTACATGGAAATTAGGAAGTCACCCTAAACATTATAAAATATGAGATTACTTAAGGGTCTATTTGAAATTTTTTGAAAACACCGCTGTGATGCTATCATGTTTGTTTTGCACGTTTTAGCAGCATTCTGAAAAACACAGTTTGGAATTTTTCCTTGCTGCGTTTAATCGCGAATTACTCCAGCTGCCAAGCAATCACGATCCGCCGCACCCTGCTTCCTTTCGTTCTCTTCTTCGGCATTCAGCAACCGCCCTCTCTGCCCTAGCTCGCGATCCGCCGCTCCCTGCTTCCTTCCCTTCTCTCGCGGCTTCTTCGGCATTCAGCTCCTCTCCCTGCTTCCTTCCCTTCTCTCGCGGCTTCTTCGGCATTCAGCTCCTCTCCCTGCTTCTTTTGTATTAATCCTAGGAGGCCGCCAGCTCCTGTCGCATTCATCCCCTTCTAGGTAAATCCCTTCTCTCCTCTCATCAAATTTGTGTATCGCTTCATGGTGGTGGAGATCAATGCCTTAAAGTTTTGTGTGCTAAATCCCTTCCCTGCTTCTTCTATGTAAAATTGTATGTTCAATTTTTCTATACTTCGTTCCTTTTTTCATTAATTACGAGCAACTAACTTCATTATGCATACAATTCCTTGAAGCAAGAGATTTGGCTTTCTGAAAAACTCCTAAAGTTTTCATTTACTAAACTCATTAGGCATATCAATGTAAGGAAGCAAGACCTTAATAGAAATGAATGTCAAGTTTCTAGTCCTACGTCTCAGGCACCATATGTAGAATTGTCTGTATGGTTGAACGTCTTTCTCAAAGGGGAAGGTTCAGAGAAACATATAATTTCATAAAAATTATATGCAAGAATATTCTGAATCTAGCAGTCTGCAGCTGGATTGAGGCACACAGAGAGGCAACATTTTTTGTTGCTGCAAAATTAGAATATAAATTTAAATTAGGTCCACTCGAGCCATCTTCATGATGAACCTAAACAATTTAGGACCAACTTTAACAAGGCTTCATTAATGCCAAATTTTTTTTAGGGGCATTTAGATACATTCCCCGCAATTCTGATGTATTTACATATCTACTGCCAAACTTTAAAATTTACATGCATGGCACTTGAGTCTTTAATGTCACATCAAACATACCACCATCAGCTACTTTTTAAAGGTGACATACACATTTTCATTCATAAGCTGATCACACCAAATTGCAATAAATGTAAATATGAAAGTTGGATGTTAGATATATAAATACATGGAAACTGTGTGGTATGTATGTAAATTTCACATTTTTATCCTTTTTTTTGTGGGGAGATAAGAAGCAATAAAAAAATGTCTCTTTGGATGAAAATTGAACAACATTTTCCATGTTTTCTTATAATTTGTTTTGGAAACTATTACTAGTTAGAAAGCAAAGCAGAAATTAAAATTGAGAGCAAAAGCTTTTGAAATGTTTTGACAATAATCATGAACTCTATTTTGATATTTATTAGCACTAATCTTAGCGGTTGTTTTATCTGTCTGCATTTTCTTCCCTCATCGGGCTGGTACATTCAACCTCAAAGTTGTTACCAGTATTGCCTCCTGAAATTCTCAATTGAAAGAATTCTTTCCAGGGGTCCAAGAAGGTATTTTTTTCCTAACGAGACTAGATAAACAGAAACACTTTTTCAGAAGGTGTTCCATCAAGTACTATGCAAAAGAAGATTTGGAGCAACAAGATGCTCATATTCCAAGTGTTATGCTCATGAAATCTTCTTTACTCTTCTCTAGTTTGCTGATGTCTGTTTGTTTGAAGTTTGAATAAAAGCTTCAAGAACTATGTGTTGTGTTACTATGAGTTTGTTTGAATTGTTTGTCATGTTAAATTGCTAGTTTTTGGATGAATTTTAAGTCTGGAAATCCAATTCTGTTATAATTAATTTGATTATAAAACATTAGTCTACATCATAAAAATTTGTGAGAATTAGTAAGAAGTTATATAGTGAAATATAATTGCATAAGTTAAAATTTATTGCATAGGTTCTGAGTGAGCCCAAGGTTTATCTGTTTGAAATGACTGGGTAAATGGGCGGCCTGTTTTTGTTCCGCTCAATTTGACGCAGAAATTTTACTTTTTACATTTATACCAACCAAATCTTATATTCATTTTTTAAAATACAATATAAAAAATTAATATAAAAAGGAAATAAACAAATATTATTATATAAAGTAAGGTTTTTTCTTGCAATGATGGACATGAAAGCTTTTTGTACAATTTGAATGCTTGCGAAAGGGTTTCGTTCCCTCTGTATATTTATATTGAAGTCTATAATTCAAATGTTTATTTATTTGTTTGTGTATCGATAGAGTAAGTCTATATTTTTTGTTTTTAATAGGTTTGTGGATAGTCTCCCTTAAGTGAGGAGCATATCATTTTTTTATTGAACTGTTTTGTAGTGTTTTTTTGGATTTTGATATATTAAATGTGTTCCCATTATATTACTGTTGCAAATAGCTCAACAAAAAAAAATTCAAAGGCTTTCATTACCGAAATGGTCATTTTTTTCATAAACAGCTGCAAATCAGCTTTTCTCAAACCGCAGAAATCAAATAACTTATTCAGTTCAGGGGCATAATGGTCATTTATCTATAAACAACTGCAAATCAGTTGTTTCCGAAACGCACAAGTCAAACAAACAAACAACTTATCATGATCAGCTGTAGATACACAGCTTATCAGGATAAGCTGCTTATCAGCATAAGTTGGACAAGCTGGAGCTGCCCCAAACAGACCCTTAGTTGTCAAATATTATTATTTCTAAATTATTGAACTTATTTGAATTAAAAATTTTAAAAAATATTTTTGTTGCATCATCGAGAAATCTTATCAACTGACATGAATTTAGAGACAACTTTTGAATAGCAAATGTTTCCAGTTAAAATTCAATATCATTCGAGACCTTGATTTTAGCAAGTTTATTGTCAAACTGATCATCTCAACAAGACAAACCCATTGATACAAAAATTGGTTCTATCTGAGTCAAATCAAGTCCACATCAAGACCTTAAAACACATTTGGAGGATTTGGATCGTTGATTGAATTTCAGATGAACTCCATATTTGACATACTTTTAGTTAAATCAAGCATCTCGACGAAAATAATCAAACAAGCCTAAATTTTCTTAATTTTGAGGTCATTAAGACCCCCAAATTATTAAAACTCCACTTTGATCAATAGAGGTCAATGTGGGTTGTCTGATCATGTAGTTATTTGAGTTATTCATCAAATGACCAAAATGCCCTTCTCTTGAATGTTATAAATATACTACATCTCTTCACTTGGAAGGTGAGCATATTGTTCCAATTTTCTTCTATACTGAAGTCCATGTGATAACTCCTGGCCTCCGTAGCCACTGACCACCGTCGAACACTGTCTGTCGGCTGTCTTAAACCATTGACAACCCCCCTGCTCACCATCGTCAATGAACTTTGATTTTTAACAATGTATCTTGCATATGGTGTAACAAAAAATCTCAAATATAATGTGACAAAAAACATCGTATTTAAGTCTTGGTGATAACTTTTGGTTTCTGTAGCCACCGACCAAGGTCGATCACAACCAACCACCCCTACTCGCCACTGTCTGTGAACTTTGCTTGTTAACATATCCAAAATACGGTGTAATGATGTATCCTAAATATCGTGCAATGAATAATATCATATTAAAGCCTCGACGATACCATGTAACATTCATAGTCGTCCACCAGCATCGACCACCACCCAATAGCCCCTCGTAGACGTTGGCTACCTCTACTAGCTATCAACATATATCAAATATGGTATAATGATGTAATGGTATATCTCGAATATGGTGTAATAATGTATCTCAAATATGGTGTAAACGAATAACATCGTATTAAAAATCCGACAATAACTCTCGACAACAACTGCTTTCATTATCATGAAGTTTTTTATACGTTATATACCTACAAATGTTGTCTCTTATGTAAAATAGTAAATTTGATAGAAGGGTTACAACCACTAATCAGTGTAGCACCAACTATGGCTTCTTTGGCCAATTACTACTGAAGCTTCCAATTATAATGCATGTGGTCAATTGATGTTATTACAATCTCCAACTATGGTCTTTGTAGCCAACTGATAATATTACAACCTCCATTTATGGCCTTTATGACCAATTGATGCTACTGCAGTCACCAACTATGATATTTATGGCCAGCTGATAATATCACAGTCACTAACTACGATCTTTGTGGCCAACAAATGTTATTGCAATCTCCAATTACGAACTTTGTCGCCAATTAATGATATTGTAGTCACCAATTTTAGTCTACATAGCCAGGTAATGATATTGCAGTCAACAACTACTATATTTGTGGTCAATTGATGATCTGGTAGTCACCTACGACCTCTGTGGCAAATTGAAGTTATTGCAACTACCAACTACAATCTGTGATTAACTATGACCTATGTAGTTAACTGTTACTTCAGCTTCTAACTACGACATCTATGACCAACTAATGCTACTGCAACTTCCAACTACGACTATGTTTCCAACTATGACCTATATGAATAATTGTTACTGCTATTTTCAACTACAACCTTTGTGACTAAAAAATACTACTGTAACTATCAACTACGGCCTATGTGACCAACTATGACTTATATGACTAACTGGTACTACAGTTTCCAACTACAGTCTCTATGACCAACTGACAATAATACAACCATCAACTATGACTTATATGACAAACTATAACTTATTTTGTTAACTGTTACTGCAGCTTCCAATTACAGCCTCTACAACCAACTTACTACTACAACTACCAACTACGACATGTGTACTTAATTATTATTACAGTCATTGATATAGTTTTTATGGTCGAGTGACATTATTACAACTTCTAACTGCATCCTTTGTGACCAACTGATGCTATTGCAGTCACTAATTATGAAATATATGGCCGCAATATGTTATTATAGCTTTCAATACGACCTCTGTGAACAACTGACACTATTACAATCACTAGCTATGACCTACGCGACTAGTTAGTACTGCAATTTCTCATTACAGCCTCTATGTCTGACCAACGTTATTACAGTTACAACAACCTATGTGGCTAGTTATCACTGCAACTTCCCACTATGGACTTTATGGCTAATAGACACACTTGTAACTATCAACTATAGCCTAAATGGTCAATTACTACTACATTTTCTCACTACGACCTTTATAACCAAATGACGCTCTTGCAGCTACCAACTATGACCTGTGTGATCAGTTACTATTACTGTCAGTAACAACAACCTTTATGATCAACTAATGTTACACCATGCAATGATTATATTATTCAAGATATTATGAATTCAATTTTCACGCACTCTCGTTGTCCATAAAGTTTAGTGGAAGGAACCTATGATTTCTTTTATAATTTCATTTGATTTAAAATGAAATTTTCAAGTTATAGGTTCACTCAATTATTTATTTTATTCAAGAATTGCATTGCATTGAATTGTGATGAATTTAATCTACAAATTCTAAGATAGATCAAATGAGGTCTTCACCAACCCTAATTATATTCTTGAACTTCATTTTTAATAGCTTCACTAACCCAATTGACCTCAGAGCTTTGTAAAGAAAATTTAATTTTTAGGGCCACCCTCATCTAGGATCATAGAAACATTACTTATCCTTTTGGATCAAAGAAGATCAAAATCCCACTTTTGGAGTAGTTATATCAATCATATTTTCACTCATGACACTCATTTCCTTTCAGATGGAGAAGATGAAATCAACGCCATCCATCATCTGATGGAGTCAATTAGTTGAATATAATGACGTTAGGATCCAACCCTTTAATCTAAGAAATGATAGTGCACAAACACAACAATAATGATGGCTGATAGTGTTGTCAAAACAGCTTGTTGTTCGCGAACAATTTATGTTCGGCTTGTTAAATAGCTCGTGTTTGATTCGTTCGCTAACTAAACGAGTTGAACACAAATAATTTTTTTTTGTGCCCGACATATGAACGAGTCAAACACAAAAAATATTTTGTTCGTTCTTGTTCAACTCGTTTTGACTTGAATAATATATTCACACACACACACACACACACACACACACACACACATATATATATACATATATATGTATAGACACACACACACACACACACACACACACACACATACATACAAAGCATATGTGGCACTAAATCAGGAAGTTGGGACTATTACCTTTAACAGAAACGAGGAGACGCTTATGTAGACTGCAAGCAAAGGTAAAGTCAACTGGACATCATTGAGACAACTGAATCAGTATGTGCCGACCGTCAAGTAAACCAATATTCCAACTGCCCAATAGTTTCATATCCTCAAAATCTTTCCGAATGATCTCTAGTTTTGGGTGACCATACAAAAATTTCCCCACTATAGCAAAGCGCCAGGAGGGCGCGAGAGTACTGGTGTGAGAATAAGAGCAGACTTCCCATTTTTTTCCTAATTTTTTTTATGAAGGTGTGATCGCCACCACTTTTAAGAGTGCCGTGAAAAGATTGATGAACATTGCAGGAATTGCCAATATGAAAACCAAACTCTGAACCTGAAAGAAAAGCACGACTAGGAATATGAATGTCGCCGGCAAGTGTTGTGACATAGGAGCGGATTGTGGATGCCATCTCCAAAGCAGCCAGGGAGCCGCTGGACGCTAGAAATAGGCGAACAAAACTGCCGCCTACGAACGAAGCGAGCAATCGAGCATGTTGATGCAGCGTATTGACCTTGACGAAGAAGAGCCGCAGACGACGAAGGCTGCGATTTCATCAAGGCACGACGAAGGACGCAGAAACGACACAACAGACGGAGTCGCGAAGCCGAGGGAGACGAAGTCGAAGAAGACAAAGTCGTGCAGACGAATTCGACGCAGACGAATTTGAGGCAGACGAAGCGTGACGAAGGAAACAACGAAGTATGACGAAGGAGCAGGTTGTGATTTCGATCCGACGAAGAGATAACGAGGGCTACTCAGGTCGCCATGAAGACACGACGGGAGTAAACCCTAGCAGAGACATCGCGTTATATATATATGTTTGTATGTATGTATGAACACTACCTAAGCCCATGCGGACCTTTGTGAATTTTCTTACCTTTTTTTCTGAAATTAATAAATCTGGGCTCTTCCCCAGTTCACTCTAAATAGTTGAACCAACTTAATCAATTAAATTAATAACAGTGAATTTTTTATGAATTAATTAAACTTAATTAAATCTACATAAACTCGTTCGTATTTGTCCATTTAATTATAAAATAATTATAAATATGCCCAAATTTGTTGAATTAGATAAACAAGTGAACACAAAAGAACTAGTTGTCGATTCTAGTAACGACTAGTTTGTTGAACGTTTGATTTGATTGCAGCCCTACGATTGTAATTACTTTTTACTTTTTACTTTTTAGGGTATATAATTTTCACTTAAAATTAACAAACAAAAATTATATTAAATTCCCTTTTGCATTCTCCTTCCATCTCTTCCTCTCCTTACCGAAACCCTCGCCGACCATTCCCCTCCCCCACCTTCTGCTCGAATCCGGCGCGATACAGTCGCGACTGGAGGTAGCTGGAAAGTGGCAAGGCAGCAGGGGTCGTGGTGTACGAAGACTTCAAAACTTACATCTTTCTTCCCCTTTCACGCGGCAATGTCCTGAAATCAGGTAACTCTCATCTCCCACCAACAGGATCTACTAAATCTAGGATTCAAGGAAAGACGGAGGAGAAAAGTGATTTCAAATTCTGTTGGATTTAAGTTGTCATTTTTACTCTTTGTTAGGATTTGGATTAAATCCTGCTTTCAAACAGTTCCTTAGGTTTTTTTCTTGATTCCATTTGCAGTTGCAGACTTGAGACGGGTCTGCGGTACTCCTCTTCATCTTGTTAATCCAGGCTCCAGTTGTCATTGAACTGTCTTGCTCGCCAGATTGGCCACATCCCGACGTTGAATCAGTTAACCTTCTTCCATTTCTTCGCTCTCCATTTTTTGGTGGTTGGTAAGCTCTCTGATTCTCACCTTCTCTCACCTTTCTTTAAACTTTATTAGCTTTTCTTGTTACTTTGTTCTTCGGTGACTTTGGGTGATTTATTTTAATTTCACATGCTCAGATTTATTTTTTTGTTGATCTATTCGTCGCTTAAGGAATTACTATGTTAGAGTAATTGTTTGAGTGATATCTATTCAATATAAGATGGTTGAATGTAGATCTCAGTGATTGGGAATGCACAACGCAGGATAAGAAAATGTTCCCAGTAGCTTAAAATAGTTTTGGAGGATTAAAAATGTAAAGTGAGTGGTCCTAAGATAACATTGACAGAAGTTGTTTAAAATGATTTGCGGATTATAGGTTTTATACCTTTGGCAACACTCAACAACAATAACAACAACTGGAAAACGATTATTCATAAAGCTAACCACAAATAGATTGGATAAGGTAATGATGATGTTTTGAGCTCGTGACACTTTTTTTAAAATTGTTCTTAAGAAAAACATCACAATGGTTTTATGAAATTTTGTTTGGTTTCTCCTTTATTTTTAGCTTTCAGTGATGTATTTAAATGTTTTGTATGTATGAATGATGTGAACTTTTCTTGTGTCAGTTTGTGTGGAAGTTATGAAGCTCCAAACTTATGCGGCATTTAGTTTCTTGGCAACAGTAGCTGCTGTTTACCATGCATTCAGCAGTAGAGGCCAGTTTTACCCTGCGATGGTTCACTTATCTACATCCAAGATATGTTTTGTTCTTCTTTTAAACATGGGTCTGGTCATGATGTGCATAACATGGCAATTAGTCAAGTCTTTATTTCTCGGTTCTCTTAGAGAGGCAGAAGTCGAAAGATTGAATGAGCAATCTTGGAGGGAGGTCATGGAAATTCTTTTTGCTATTACAATATTTAGACAAGATTTTTCAGTCATGTTTCTTGCTATGGTTACTGCTCTTCTGTTGATCAAAGCATTGCATTGGTTGGCTCAAAAGAGGGTTGAGTACATTGAGACAACTCCGGCTGTACCTAAATTGTCTCACATTCGGATTGTTGCTTTCATGGGATTTCTCCTTCTTGTTGATTGTCTCTTCTTGTACAGTTCTATAAAGTCATTGATACAGACCTGGGAAGCATCAGTTTTCCTCTTCTTTGCTTTTGAGTAAGTCAATAATGCACCTTTTATTTAGCAATAGAAGGGAACAATCGTTCTTTTAACTAATTTTCATTTTTTTTTAAGTTAAGAGCAATGTTGCAATTCCCTTTAAAAGAAACTTTCAAGGCTTACTTGCAAATTCGAAAGCCAAATAGTGCTTGATTTTTGGTCTACTATTGATTTCCTTTATTCAAGAGCAATTTTTGAATGGTTATTACATATATCTCTTAGATTTTAAATTCCTTTTTAATTCATATTTAGTTCCATAATTTCATAATCTTGATAACTAACTACAATTTGCTCATCTTTATAGTTGATTTGGGGTAAAAAAGTGCGTGTTGAAGTTCTATAATTGTTGATGTTCTGCTTTCCAGAAAAGGTCCAAAAGAGTTCATTAACCTGAGGAAGAAGCTGAATCAATTTATGAGACTAATTGCCTTATGTAGATATTTATGTGTGATGCTATGACATTGGCACACAGTTTGAGTTATTTAGAAAGTTTCATGGGATGTAACACAGTTTAAGAAGAAATATTGGGCTATTTATTTGGCATAAAAGTTGAGTATGTTTCTACTTTAAAATGGTAGCCTAATGTACTTTTGCTATTTCTTTAGGAAACATTTTCAGTTCGATTGTTGTCAGAAAATAAAGATGCAAAGATTAGAGGTAAAAGGATGGAACTGAAGTAACATGGTTAGACATTGCACAGAAGCATTTGTGTAAAATAGAATTAACACCTCATGAAGCACTTATGCTGGAATTAGAAGCGGATGATTTGTAAGGCCGACTTTGAATATTAGGGATGAGGTTGGAGAAGATGATGATGGTTGTAGAGGTGGTGATTATTGCTGTTTGAAAATATTTTAAAATTATATGAGAGAGCGATGTGCAATTTTATATGGTTGTTATGGATATTGAATTTTCTGGCTTGACTTTTATGATTGTTGGCAGTTGAGAAATGAAAAATATAAATGTTTGTGCTTTTCTGTGTTGTTTTACTTTTAAGAGATAAAAGAAAGGAAACCTTGGTTATCACATTTTATGATAGATAAATTATTTGCATGCTTCCAGGGATAGACACTTAATTAAATGGTATCATGTTTTTTATTTGAATTAAATATTGTGTGTGGTTGGGTTCTATAAGAATGAAATTCTTGAGTTCCACATGATAAATATGCTATTTTATTGCTTTTGAAGGCCTTCTGAACTTAGCATGCCACAAAACAGCAGTGCACAAATGATGGTGTTCTTAGTAGCCCGATTCATTATCTTTTAATCTGTGGCATTCATTGAGTTTCTTTTTGTTTGTGGTGGCGGCATTGAGTGTGCACATAAGTTGAGACATATTAGAAGATTAGGAAGGGGCAAACCTTTTTGTTAGAGCCAAGTCCTGGATTTATAACATCTCTCTACTCTATTTTTTGCTATCTTTTGTTATGTAAAAGTGCAACTAGCTGTTACACTGGCATTGCCATGCATGATAGTTAATTGTTTCTTAACATATTGAATTACAGGATGTTCCACGTAATCCTATCCCTTATGCTTGAAATACGCTTAACCCATTTTCTTGTAGATTTTTGAAATAACTTCAAAGTATGTAGATTTTGTTTGGGTTATCTGTTACAGATTGCTTCATTTCTTAGAGTGAATGAGTGCTTCAGCAATGTTGATCTAATGCTCTGAGCAGTGAATTACTTGTCTCGTCTTGATCATTTATTTCTCTCCATCAGTTACTTTTGATGCTTTTACCATTACTTGGTTCTATTATCTTAGTTTGATTTGTGTTTCTTTTGTTTTCTAGATACACTATACTAGCTACTACAACAGTTTCAACTTTTGTAAAGTACGTTTTCTATGTTAGCGACATGCTTATGGAAGGACAGTGGGAAAGGAAGGCAGTCTATACATTTTACTTGGAGCTTGTTCGTGATCTTCTTCACTTGTCAATCTATATTGTATTCTTTCTTGTGATCTTTGCGTAAGTACTTCGTAACATGATGTGATGACAATTAAACAAAGTTTAAAATTAAATTTACTGCTTGTGGTTGCTGAGGTGTAGTATGATGCATTTGTTCTAAAAATGAGTATTGTTTGAATCTCTAGCATTATGTACATAAAATTTTTGTTGTAGGTTACCTATATTTTGGTCCTAATGGTCAAACTAAAAAAGTTGCCTTCAACTTTGTGGTAGGTTTGTCTTTTGCATTTCTTCCATATATGGAATTCTGTCTCATTGGGTTTATATGTTCATGGTGACTTCCTTTTTTCTTTGCTGTTGCCATATATTTTTTTTTTTTCAAATTTTTACTCTTCATTCTGGTCCCTTTGTATGGAGAACAGGATGTATAATGCTTTAATTTTTAGATTTTTTTTTTTTTGGAATTTAAAGGTTATTAAATGGTTTGAGGGATTTTTAGCACAAATGGTTAGATTTATTTGAGTTTGTAAGTTTTGGATGTCATTGCATTTTATTTCTTCTTGCATTATATGATCATTAGTTTATTTCGTTGACACTGTAGATTTTTAGGGTTAATTGTGTTTACATAAATATTTTGATTGGTTTTTATTTGCGTTAGATTGGAATGAATAGAAAATGAATCAAACAATAAATGAGTAGTCCTGAGTTGCAGACTTATTGAAACCCTAGGAAGTTGTATCCTAGGTCTTTCTCCCTAGGAGAAATTCTATGAGGAAAGGCTATACATATAATCTTCCTCTTTTTTTAGCCGTTATGTGTCAAAGTGCCACCATATGATGGAAATCTCAGTAGCATTCTTGATTATTGTAATATTTTGCTTGTATTGCTTGTTGCTGTGTCAGGCTAGATTTGAAGTTTAAGTGTTGCCTTTGTCATATGTTTTCCTATATCAGGAGCTATGGTGTGCCTTTGCACCTGATCCGTGAGCTTTACGAGACATTTCGAAGCTTCAGAATGCGTGTTGCAGATTATATTCGATATCGCAAAATCACTTCAAATATGAATGAACGATTTCCTGATGCATCGCCCGAGGAACTTAATGCGTAAGTTTGGTGTCAATTTGATTGCTTTCGGTCTTTAGTTTTTCTTTGATTGGAATGATAATTTGTTCCACTATACCGCAAATATAGAAGTGACGCAACATGTATCATATGCCGTGAAGAGATGATTACGGCCAAAAAGTTGCGCTGCGGGCATCTTTTTCATGTGCATTGTCTTAGATCTTGGTTAGAGAGACAGCATACTTGCCCCACCTGTAGATCTTTAGTTGCGCCTCCTGAAAGTGGTTCCACAGCTATTGGGCAACAACAGGCAGTGCCTTCTGATAATCAGCCTGGTATATTTACTGTACTTTTGCCGTTTGTTATGCACCTGCTGTTTCAAATGACTTTTCAGCATCTCTATGTTCATTTTCTACCATGATCTTCAACACCTTGGAATTTTAAACCACTGTTTTTTTACTTTTTTATTTTGCTACAGTGGTAATATTGTAATCTGAAAGTTTCTTCCACTCTTTCACTATGGAAATTTTTTCATGGAGCTTCTTTTGGCTGACACATGGATTAGGCATTGCCTCAATTGTGTTGCCATTTTATCATGATAGTTTTAATTTTTAATGTACCTTGGTGTATGCTTTTCACTGATGATTCCTTCTTGTGGATAAGATTAGAGAAAGAGCTCACGAAAAACTTTAATTATGGAGGTCTACATTGGAGTCTAGAGGCCTTCATTTGAGCAGAACTAAAACTGAATACATGAAATGTAATTTTAGTGGTAGTAGCTCTAGTGGCAGAGTTGTAATTATGGGTGATCAAATCCTTAAAAGGTGTGAACATTTTAGATATCTCGGGTCTATTCTTCAAAGTGATGATAATATTGATAGGGATGTTATTAGTAGAATTCAAGTTGGTTGGTTGAAGTGGAGGAATGCATCGGGCTTATTGTGTGATAGAAAAGTACAGCTTAGACTGAAAGGAAAACTGAAACTTAGACTGAAAGGAAAATTTTATAAGATGGTGGTGAAACCTGTATTACTCTATGACACAAAATGTTGGTCTTTCAAAGAGAAGCATAAAATAAAGTTAAGTGTTGTCGAGATGAGAATGCTTAAGTGGACGAGTGACTTGACACTTGAGAAAGAATTCGAAATGAATATATCCATGATAGGGATAAGATTAGAGAGACTCGTCTTAGATGGTTTGGTTACATTAAACGCCGACCATCTGATGATCCAGTTAGGACAGTAGATGTTTTAGATTCGACTTATGTTTAAAAAGTCAGAGGTTGACTTTAAAAGATTTGGGCATATTCTTAAAAAAAATGATCTTAATTTATTAGAATTAAATGAAAATATGACGCTCAATATGACGCAATGGAGAAAAAGGATTCATGTAGCCAACCCCACTTAGTGGGATAAAGGCTTTTTGTTGTTGTTATAGTTTTAACTTTTAATGTATTATTTTAATAAGCAATTGATTTGCTCAACTTATATTCAGTTTCTTAAGCAGTCATAGCTGTTGGCTGTTTTTGGAATCAAAGAAAAATGTCTTAATAGGTTAAATGGAGAAAGGGGCACTCTGGTTTCATGAATAATACTATATAACCATGTTTGGGATGCTATTGATTTGTATTGGGTAACAATAGGATCTCACTGTGTTGAGAAGTAAGTTGATTTATGCACAGTTGTATATGTAGATTTTTTATTTTGAATTCAAATACTTGTAGAGCTCTTACTTATTTGTATAGGATAGGCGGCTACATTTTGAAGTACTGCTATCGTTTATCTTTATTATATAGAAAGAGATGGATGTGTAGTCATGCATCTTAATAGAATGATTTGATATTTGGACTATGCTTTATTGATAGCAACGAAGGTGCTTAAATTTTCCCATAATTTGTCGATTCAAATATCTGTGAATCATGAATGTAAAAAATTTTCATGACGCCTCATATTTTTTGAATTAATTGATTAATGGACATGCTATTTTTATTCATTTTTTGGCTGGCATGAATCATTAGATTGTTCCGAACACTTTCTTAATTGAAGCAGAGAATCAAACTAATTGAACTGATGTTCAACATGCTCTTTGTCGTCATGATTTATTATTGTTTTGTTTAAAAACCTCTAAATCGTGAATGTAAAAGATCTTCATGATGCCTCATATTCTTTTAAAAGTAATTGACTATTGATAAGGACAACAACAACAACAACAAAGCCTTAATCCTACTACGTGGGGTCGGCTACATGAATCCTTTTTCTCCATTGCGTCATATTTAGTGTCATATTTTCATTTAGTTCTAGTAAATTAAGATCATTTTTAATACAATAAGCCCAAGTCTTCCTAGGTCTACCTCTACCTTTATTAACACAAGTCGAATCTAAAACATCTACTCTCCTAATCGGATCATCAGATGGTCGACGTTTAATGTGACCAAACCATATAAGACGACTCTCTCTAATTTGTCCATCACTGGAGCTACACCCACCCTATCATGGATATAATCATTTCTCATTTTGTCTCATAAGTGTAAAGCCACTCAACCACCTAATCATTCTCATCTCAACAACGCTTAACTCAGCATTATGCTTCTCTTTTAAAGGCCAACACTCAATGCCATAAAGCATTGCAAGTCTCACCACCATCTTATAAAATTTTCCTTTCAGTCTAAGAGGAACTTCTCTATCACACAAAAGGCCCGAAGCATTCCTCCACATCAACCAACCAACTTGAATCTTACTATTAACATCCCCATCTATATCACCATCGCTTTGAACAACAAACCCAAGATATCTAAATCGTTCGCACCTTTTAATAATTTGATCACACAAAGTCCACTTTCTGGCACTAGAGCTATTGCTACTAAAATTATATTCCATGTATTCAATTTTAGTTCTACTTGAATGAAGGCCTTTAGACTCCAATGTAGACCTCCATAATTCAAGTTTTTCTTGGGCTTTTTCTCTCATTTTATGTACGAGAAGGATATCATCAGCAAAAAGCATACATCAAGGTACATCCTCCTATAGATGTCCAGTAAGACCATCCATAACTAAAGCAAAAAGATATGGGCTTAAAGCCGATCCCTGATGTAATCCAACAGAAATAGGAAAATATTTGGTCAATCCTCCTTCAATTTAAACACAAGTAACAACTCTAGCATACATATCTTTAATAACTTGAATATAAGTCATATCAACACCTTTCTTCCCAAGAACTTGCCAAAGGATATCTCTTGGAACCTTATCGTAAGTTTTTTCTAAATCAATAAAAATCAAATGTAGATTCTCCTTAATATCTCTGAACTTCTCCATCAAACCTCTCAATAAATGTATAGCTTCCATAGTAGACTTGCCTGACATAAATCATAAATTGATTATGAGAAATCTTTGTGATGCGTCTTAACCTATGTTCAATTACTCTCTCCCATAACTTTAAAGTATGACACATCAACTTAATTACTCTATAATTTGCACACTCTTGTGCATCCCCTTTATTCTTAAAAATGGGGACTAAAATACTCTTCCTCCAATCCTCAGACATCTTTTTAGTTTTTAAAATAATATTAAAGAGTTTAGTAAGCCAAGGCACTCCCAAATTTTTCCACACGTTCAATTAGGATATCATCAGGTCCTACAGACTTTCCATCCTTTGTTTTCTTTAAAGCCTCGTCAACTTCTTTTTTACTAATGCGATAGTAAAAATGAAACGTTTTATTATTATATATGATATTAAAATCACTAAGGTCGATCGTATTTTCAGAAACTTCATTAAAAAGTTTATCAAAGTAACTCACCCACCTATGTTGAATATCTTTTTCTAAGAAATGTACTTTTTTATTTTCATCTTTAATACACTTTACTTGAGTTAAATCTTTACTTTTCGTTTCTCTTTGTATGGCTAGTTTATACATATATTTTTCACTCTCCTTAGTATCTAATCTATTATAAATATCATTAAAAACAAAATTTTTAGCGTCACAAATTGTTCTTTTAGACTCTTTGCGGGCCGTTTGATATTTTTCACAGTTATCAAAACTTTTACATTTAAACCAATTTTTATAACATAACTTCTTGTATTTTATTTTTTCTTGCATATTATTATTCCACCACAAACTATTTTTATTTATAAAAACTTTTTCTTTTGATTCTCCAAGCAAATTTTTTGCTACTTGTTTAATAACGTTTGTTACTTTATCCCACATAACATTTGCTTCTTCATGAATATCCCAAATTTTGAAATCTTGAATTTTATTCATAAAAATAATTTTATTTGTTTTTTAAGTTTCTCCATCTAATTCTACGATGATGAGTCCTAGTATTCTTTATTTTGCAACTCTTAATCTTAAAATCTAGAACTAATAAACGATATTAAGTACTTAAATTCTCACTTGGAATGACCTTACAATCTTTACAATCGCGACGATCTCTTCTTCTCATAAGAAAATAATCAATTTGTGTTTTATTAGATCCACTCTTATAAGTAATAAGATGCTCATCTCTTTTCTTGAATAAAATATTAGTAATAACAAAATAATACGCTAAAGCAAAATTTAAAATAGTTATACCTTCTTCATTAGTCACTCCAAAACCGTAGCCACCATGAGTATTTCTGAAGTCATCTATCACTCTACCGACATGTCCATTTAAATCTCCTTTAATAAAATTCTTTCTTTAAGATGTATCATCTGTATTAAGTCTTCTAAGTCATTCCAAAATTTATTTTAGACTTTATATCTAAACTTACTTGTGGAGCATAAACACTTATAAAAATAAAAATCTTAGTATCAATGATAATCTTAAGGGCTATAATTCTATCTCCAACTCTGATAATTTTTACAACATTATCTTTCAAACTCTTGTCCATAATTACACCTACACCATTTCTAGTGCGACTTTTACCAGGATACCAAAGTTTAAAACCTAAATTATCAATCTCCTTGGTCTTTTCTCCAACCCACTTAGTTTCCTGAATACATGAGATATTAATTTTCCTATGAATCATAATATCAACTAATTCCATTAATTTACCATTGAGAGTACCTATATTCCAAGATTTTATCCTAATATTAGTTTCATTAGTTTTATGGACTAACTTCTTTACCCGCATTCACCCATAATGTGGAAACCCTTATTTAACACTACACCCGGGCGCCGGTGCAGCGGCCCTTTCACACTTTTCCTTTTATTAAGGTTATACGCTTCCAGGGGACGCCTTAACACTTATTCAATGATTAAAAGGATTCATGTCATGATTTTTTTTTCCGATAAGTTTTATGCTGGCTGTCTACTACCTAACGCAACCTTCCACTTTTCACATCCGAGCTTGGGACCGGCAATAGCAAAATAATTGACTATTGATGATATGCTATTTTTATTTTTTATTTTTTGGGATACGTTGACTCATTAGCTTGCTTCAAGCACTTCTTTAATTGAAGTGGAATATCAAATCAATTGAACTAATGCCCAACATGCTTTTTGTGTTTATCAATTTAGATATCTTTGTATTGTGAATGTAAAAAATTATCACGACGCTTCATTTTTTGTTTGAAGTAATTGACTATTGTTGATTATTTTTTATTTTTGGATGACATGAATCATTAGATTGATTAAAAATGGATTATGTTAAGAAACTTTATCAAAAGGTTTATTGTAAAATTCACTTGTTCTCCATTCAATAAATGGTGTGCCCTAAGCTTTGTTTATCGGTATGTGTAAATGAAGATCTTTACTTGCCTAAGGCTCTTCATTAAAATGCAATTAAGTATTTTGTATGTGTTGTGATTTGTGCTTGTCCCAACAATGTTTTTATTGTTTTGGTGATTAGCCACATTAAATATAAATCAACAACAATGCTGAAAATTGTGCAATTGGGTATTGAGGCATTTTCCATTTGTGAAGTAAGGCATAAGCGTTGGAGCGGTTTGAGAGTCTCACAATTTGAAAATTGTATATTCAAATAAAAGGGGTATATATATATTTATATATTTATATAGCATCATAATTTATAAATATATGAAATTAAAATATATTAATCATAACATGATAAAAAATGATAAATTGCACAAAATATGTAAGTAAAACATAAGATAAGTTTATTATAAAAGATTTTTCTCTCCTATTGTTCAACATAGTAGTATCTATAGTTTTAAATAAGTAAAATATAATCAAAAGTCCTCAACACTCTCATCACTTAAGGGGGTTTTATTGGAATCCTCAGCATAACGTTTAGTTTTCTCCCATATTTCTTCGTCAATTGAGCCTAAGTTCTCCCATTCTTTTTCTTCTTCAACCTCGGTCATCTTTTTCTTATATATTCCATTATAAATAATAAAAAAGCTGAAAATTAACATTGAAGAAAATATCAGATATTTGAATTTTTAAAAATATTTGTTTTCTCTGACTGCTTTGTGTTGGATTCTCTACCTTTGTTCCTGTCACCATCAAAGAAATCAACATGTAGATCTTCTTGCTATAACTCAACTGGTATGACCACATTATCCTTATTCACAAACTACCCATCATCGTGATGACATAGCTTCATATAAAGAGGATCTTCGTCACCTTTTAAACTTTTTTTTTTTTGTTAACTTGTATCTTTCAATTTCTTGTTGTACATGATGTAAATTAAAGAATTCATCCTTAAGGTTGCTAGATGGTTTATCCTTTTTGTATGAACTTGATTATATGTAGTCTAATTACGATCATATCCAGATGATGAACATGTAAGTCTTAATATTTTAATAGCAAAACGTTGGAGTTCTAGAGTACCATCACCAAATTGAATCCACCATTCATCTATATTTGAAAGAAATACTTTAATTAAAAAATAAAAGAATAGTGCTTAGAGACTCAATACTTGTTGCAATGAACATATTAAATATTAGAAATTTTACGTGGAGATCGATTTGTAATAGTATCTTTAGCTTAATGTAGCCAAAAGAAATCTTTCTTAAATGGAACAAGCTACATAGAGCAATTGTTCTCTCATTTGGGTCATCAATGAATCTATTCTTACAATGATAGCCCTAACTTGATCTCAGGTTTTGTGGATTCTTTTTCATCATATTGAAATTGTGTGTTGAGGAAGTATCCATGATGGTTGAGGAAATATCTATCTGCATGAAAATGTCAAGTTGAAACTCCCATTTTTCATCAATTATCTCTCAAATCTCTATATAAGTCTCCTCTTCTACTCCTAGGTTATGTGATATTAACTACTTGGCCCCATTCATCGCGTTGTAAATAAAACTCATAACTGGCTTCTTCTCTACATTCACTATCCTCAAAACTTATTCTAATGGCCTCGTGGTCGTTAATGCATATGTGATACTAGACGGAAACTTTTTTGGAGGTTATACAAGTTTTATCAAACAAAAAGTCTCATATATATAACTAATTCCTTATATGAAGATTTATACACAATCATACACACCACTCAATAGTCAATTCCAATGTATTTGCATATCTAAGACCAAAATTTTGATCAAAACATTATAGATAAGGGGCATTTACATACTTCATACCACAATACATCTCACACATAAATTTGTTTTTTTACATTTATACCACCTAAATCCTTCATATCACATCAAAATTATTAAAATTTTAGCTTTTAAAAAGTAAATTACTTCTTTTAATGCATTGGTGATGTGGTATGTCTGAAATAAGTTGAAATAATTAATCATTAATGGAATATTATTATATGGGAACATTGGAATTGACTATTGGAATTGGCATCTTTCTACTTGTACACTGTCATAATTCCATTTACTTTATTTGCTGTACGAGTAGAAAGCATGCCATCTTTCATTTTTTTCAAACTTGAAACTTATTCCTAGCATTTTTTTTTTTCATTAAGGTTATTTTTATTTTATGTAGTATAACCACCATCTGACATTCAGTTAATCTTTTTGAAACATTTTAAATTAAATATGCAACTTGGAATATCCAACTCGATTTTATTTTCATGGAGTATTCAGTTTTTATTGGCCTCTAAAAAATGTTACATTGGCCATTCAATTCCCTTGAACTGTTTCATGGCTGTGATATTTAATTCTGCTGTGATTGGAAGCAAAATATTGCAGATGCAAACAGGATGCAGAACCTCCTGATAAATTAGTTTTAGAAGTACAGCGAATTTGCTTGGTTATTTTTGTAGGATGTCCACCTGTATGACTTTACCTCTAATACAAAAGGTTCATATTATCCTACTGCCAATCACCAAGTTTTTGATGACTAGCAACTCATCATTTTGCCTTTGTTCGAGAAACTTCTAGACACATTTATAATCTACAACTTTTTTAGCATAAAAGGAAAATGTTATTGATGCTCTTTTTAATTCAGAATTTCATTTCTGGTCATTAACCGTGTGATCAAATAGGCTTGATATTATTGTTGATTGAATCCATCTGAACCTATTCTATGCATAATGTAGCATGGGTGATTTCTGACTATAGCGGTAAGTTTATATTCTACATCAGATATTGATGGACTTGTTCTTCTTTATGATCTAAGGATAGAAGTTAGTTTGCTAATATAGATTAATGTTTGCTTTAATTATATTGTTCTTTTTTGCTTCCTGGTTGAACGGTTGCTGCACTGAAACTGAGTTTTGACTTTTATGTTAGTAGGGCCAGCAGCGGCAGGAACCACACAGGCTTCTGATGCTGGTGCAGTAAACCAAAATCAGTCTCTACTTCAAGCTGCGGCCATGGCTGCTAAAGCATATGAGAAATCTTTTGTCCATTTTCCAACAAACCATTACACTTGGTTAGTTAAATTATTGTTCATTGCATTCTATTTTATATTAAGCTGGTTAAATGGTTCTTGAAGGATCTCTATTAGTTTCTCCTGTTATTAGACTGGCATTCAGCAATATTTTTTTGTGCATTTCATGCTTTCATTATTTGCACATTATGTTAGTAATTATTTGTAATTTTTTTTAAAATTATACTGAGTATATGTTTATGTATGTATTGTATGTATGTATATATTTATTGTATTGTATGTATATGTATTTATATATACAATACATACATACACACAGTATATATTTATTGTATTGTAGTATGTATATATTTATTGTATTGTATGTATATGTATTTATATATACAATACATACATACACACATATACAACATACATACATACATAGTTTTAGGGTTTAGGTTTATGAATGCCTTTTTTGCATTACTATCCTTGTTTTCTGATATTGATTTTCTAGTGTTCTAAGAATATTTGACTTAATGCAAATTCTTTCTAGTCTTTTTTTTTTACCTTATTGACTTCTGTTTTTTTGGACGCGGCAGGCTTGGTTTGGTATTACTTTTTCTAAAACTGGCATCTAAGTTTATTATTATTATTATTATTATTTTATTTTTGTGCTAGAAACTTGCCACAAAAAAAAAAGAAAACTTTTCTACACATCCACCGCTTCCATGGCTTCAAAAACATAGGCAACACACTAATGCAAGAGAAACTCTGCATTTGAGTTTAGTATGTATTTATATTTTATTTGTGCTACTTATCATTTTTCATGGCATTGTCCTTTATTTGTGACTTAATTATTAGTAGATATTATGTCAGTATTTGTTAGATTAGGTTGAATTTTTCTTCTTTGTTGAAGGTAATTTATTATTATTTTTGAATGAGGTATAATTATTACTATTAAGGTCATGTAATTTAGATGTTGATTAATGAAGTATCCTGATTTCGTCTGTAAGAAACATTTAACATTTTGATGAATATTGCATGATTCACTTTACTTTGTGCTTTATACTTTTTTGGATTATGTGGCTTGCTTGAGGATTCAGTGCATCACTTGGTCTCCTTTTCTCGTCTAGTTCTTTTAGTTCACCATTACACTTCATGTTCCTGATCAGTTTGCAATGCAGCTTGTTCAAAGGAAATCTTTTCTGCTTCAAAACAGAAGCGGGGTGCCGATTAAGTTTTTAATGATATGTTCTATGGCTTTTCCATTCAAAATCCCCATCACTATCCCACCAACGTCATTATCCCCTAAATCCATTACTATTTAGCTCTACTTCCCTTTCCTCGTTTTTTTTTTAATCTTTGTTCAACTATTTCTGTATTTGTCTCTACATTCAATCTTTTCACATTCAAAGCCTTCCCCTTTCTAAATCATTTTCTGCATCCCTTCACCTTCCAAAATTTTAAATCTAATTTTCTGCCTAATCTTCTCAAAAAAAAAAAAAAAGAAGCAACTTTCACCTTCAAAGTTGAATACTATACGAAACAAAAATCAAATCCTTTCTAACTTTTAACAGCCCACCCTAATTTAAATTATATACCGGAACCAACTTTTTTACTTGTCATAACTTACCAACTTGATTTTATTTCCCTTAAATGGTTGCGGGTGACGTCAACAGTATTCCCATTCCCTAAATTCTTCTTCGTATTAACAACCAAGACCTTTTAAGTAAAATAATTTAATTATCCATGCACCAGTTATAGCTAACAGAATCTACTCATTTTCCTACAAACTAAGTTGATACAATAAATCTTTCTCAAACCTAATTGATCAAACTTAATCTGAACACCATGACCCAACCTAACCAGACCAATCTAATTGACAATACTCAACTAGACCAACATATGTAATTCAACTTATTTAACCCAACTATAAAGCCTAGTGAAGAGGAAGAAAATCAGCTTTTTTGTCACTTCAGTTTAATTCAACTTATTTAACCCAACTATAAAGCCTAGTGAAGAGGAAGAAAATCAGCTTTTTTGTCACTTCAGTTGATTATACTAGTGTTCATCAAAACACCCAGGTTTTGTGAGAAATTCTTCTATTAATGATTGATAGTGTTCATGTGGATCTATGTCGAGAATATGATATTGATATTGCTACATTCGTTGTCCTCCTTTGTCTCTCACCTTGGGATGATGTTTCATTCCCATTGCTCTTAAATTCATTAGGAGAGATCTTCTACAATCTCTTCTTTTACGTGGTGGATTTTCCCTGGGATAGATTTCACTTGTTCTATAACAAATAGAGGACTTATAGTTTTTCCTCTAGCTGTTCGCTGTAGTTCTTGCAACCTATGGGAGTTGATGGTGGTCAGACAACTGATATATGATTGTTGTGCTGATTTTTTTCTTGGAAAATTTACACATATATCACTCAATTCCTATGTATTTACACATCTAACACCTAAACTTCAATTTTTGCATACATGTTGCCTTAATAAGAGAAAGAGTTCAGAAAAAAATTGAATTACAGAGGTCTGCATTAGAGTCTAAAGGCCGTCTTTTAACTAGAACTAAAACCGAATTCTTAGAATTTTAGTAGTGGTAGCTTTAGTGGCAGAGTTATAACTATGGGTGATCAAATCATTAAAAGTGTGAACTTTTTAGATTTTTTGGGTCTATTATTCTGATTGATGGTGATATAGATGGGGGTGTTATTAGTAGAATTCAAGTTGGTTGGTTGAAGTGGAGGAATGCTTCAAGTCTATTGTGTGATAGAAAACTACCGCTTAAACTGAAGGAAAAATTTTATAAGTTGGTGGTGAGACATCCAACGCTCTATGGCGCAAAATGTTGGCCTTTAAAAGAGAAGCATAAAACAAAGTTAAGTGTTGCTGAGATCAGAATGCTTAAGTGGATGAGTGGCTTGACACTTAGAAACAAAATGCGAAATGAATATATCTTTGATGGTTTGGTCATATTAAACGTCGACCATGTGATGATCTGGTTAGGAGAACATATGTTTTAGCTTCGACAAATGTTAAAAATGACAGAGGTAGATCTAAAAAAACTTGGGCATGTTGTATAAGACATGATCTTAATCTTTTAGAATTAAATGAAAATATGACACTCAGTAGGACACAATGGTGAAAAAAATTTCTTATAGCTGACCCCACTTAGTAGATGAAGGCTTGTTGCTGTCTTAACTATGTATAAAATGTGTATTTTACTTTATCAGTATATTTGATGTGATACGACAAATTTGGGCGGTATAAATGTAAAGTGTAAAGTTTAAGTGTTAGATATGTAAATACATAGGAATTTGGTGGTATGTATGTAAATGTCCCTTATTTGCTTTATGAATACCGTTTTTATTGTTCATGCCATTTGCCCTTATTTATCTTTATGTTAATTGTTGGGGGTTATTGTATCATTTGTCCTTTAGGATTTGTACATAATTTTCTGATTGAGGCTTATTATTTTAAACAAGTGTGTCTGGGTCATGTAATTCAAATGGAGATTATAGAAGTATCTTGATTCCTGATTATATGGTTTATTCTCGTTATTGAATAATTTAATTTTTATTTGTTGTGTAGTTATTAAAATTTGATTTTTATTGATTGTGTGCTTGTAATAATTTTTAATTTAAGCTATCAACCTGGCCTTTCTAATTAGGCTTGTACTCTATGGCATATTTGTTTTTAGATTTACTTGCATTCCCTAAATACTTTTATTTTTTTTAGGTAAATTGATTTTTATTTGTAGCCATGTTTGAAGTAATATGGTTGTATGTTTTAAATCTGTTCACATTCTATTATATGTGTTTCACGCCTTATTTTATTTATTGAACGTTGCTTCGTTTGGTTTATTCTTATCTAGGAAGAGGTGCATCATACTCAATATTTTTATATAAACATTGTAATTGTGTAGTTAACAAAATGACTCTTCTTTTTGGTCTTCCTTTGCTCATCTTTATGGGTATTGACTTTGTAAGGCGCTAAGGTTATAGCGGTTCAATCTATTGGTGCAGGAGGCCTTTTGTTAATTTTTCTTTTTTTTAAATCTGTTTATCAAGTATCTGTTGCATAAGTGCTCCAAGGGTGGATAGTAGTATGCTGCTTTACCCAATTGTTATATTTATCCCACTTCTATATCTTTTTTTTTTTTGTAGATTAAAATGAAGTTATGAATACATCCTTGAATTAACATAGAGTTACTCTGCCAAAGAACGGAGAGATGTAGCGAATGAATAGGCCAGATTTGCCCAATGGTGTTTAATGAACCTAAGAAAGTGTATCATGTTGAAATTGACTCAAATCAAATCAATTGGTATTCCTCTGCTATTCTCCTGATTATTTGATGCAAATGGAGCTGCAAATATATCCTTGAATTCACAGAGTTATTCAGGATGCCAAAGCACAAAGATGTAGCGAATGAATAGACCAGATTTTACCTATGTTAGTTAGTGAACTGAGGAAACTGTTTAATAGGCAGAGGCAAAGAGATTCGTAACAATTAGCATGTGTGGATTTATGTAAAATTTTTAGATCTAATGCATTTGTCACCTGCCTAGATTATTAGTGTTGAAAGCGTCCTTTAGTCTCATATTATTATGTGTTTCCTTTTTAGCCCGCCAGGTTATACTGTAATTCCCCAGATTCCCAACATACAGGCCTCAAATGGGGGAATCAAGGATCAAAATGGAACAAATATTTCTGGACAATTTCTGAAGAATCAACCCATTTCTTCTCAACACAATCTTACGCCCTTTCAAGTTCCAGTTTCCAGCACTGACTTGAGGGAGGCTGCTCTCGGCAATCCAAATCTACAGGGTTCTCCCTTAAAAGTTGAGAAACTGATTCAGAGCCAAATTGAGGTACAAGATCTGATATATTGTTTTAATTTGTTCATCTGTTTGTGTTCTTTTACTCTATGGAATACAATGCCCGACAAGATCTGCTAAGGATACTGCAAATAACCCCATAAAATATGTAAAAATTTTTAACAAAAAACTTTTGTTATACATTTGTGCGTAGATTTTTTCATATCTATAATATTACATAAAGATTATTTATATAAATTTTTTTTTTGATTTTTGATTATATTTCTCATTTGATGGTATCATCCTGATTGACTAAAGTCGCATGTATAGAAAAATAATATTACAATATTATTGCATAAACTGTTGCGTTTGATTCCTTTTTAGTCGAATGAAGACTAGATTTTTAATCTTGTACATCATTGTGCCATG
Organism: Phalaenopsis equestris; assembly: GCF_001263595.1. NCBI lineage: Eukaryota > Viridiplantae > Streptophyta > Magnoliopsida > Asparagales > Orchidaceae > Phalaenopsis > Phalaenopsis equestris. Next base: position 6,924,539 of record NW_018164666.1, read on the forward strand.
CTAGTAATTATTTGGAATTAGATTCCCTACAACTTGTTGCGCAATTTGATATTGTTTTTTATCACATCAGCAATTAGAAGTACTATGGTCTTTTTATCTAATCTACTTGTAAACCTTATCTTTTGAGTAAATTGTCAAAATGGTCCTTACATGGGCATCATTTAAGTCAAAGTTTATAAAATTATTAAATTTGTCCCAAAATTTTTTAATGGGGGCTAAAATAATCCTCACCACGGACTATTCCAACAAATATTAAAAGAGATTATATTGACAATTTTATGAACTCTTGATTCCTGCTAAAAATTAAGGGGCCATTTTAACACTTTTCTCCTTATATTCAATCTAACAGTTCTTCCTTTCTAGCTGATAAATATTAAAACTGCACTTGTGTCATTCATGATAGCTTCTTCGAGCTCAGCTACAAGCTCTGGAACAATTAATGGCAGAGCAGTCAAAAGCCAGGAGCGCCGCCTCATCGAGCAGCAGGGTGCTGGCATCTTCTGACTGTGGTTGCCATGGCGAGGCCGAAGATGCTGACACAGATTAAGCCTTTTAGTTTAAAATAGATATAGAAAGATAAAAGTGGTAATAAGCAAACATAACAAGTTCAAAGAGTCATTATGGATCTCTGTCTTGCTGGTCAGAATCTTTAGATCAGTTAAGCAAAAGGATGTGAAGCGAGTTGGAAACTTGGAATGTAGATATTGCGGAAGCTGGTCAAGTATTTGAAGTTTTATTATTTGTATTGACTTTAATGTTTGAGTAACGATATATTAGCAGATTTTAATTCCTATTTCCTACTGACCCTTCTCTGTGTTTGAGAGAATTGGGAATCATCATAACATTTACGGTATTCATATTTGACCGAGTAATTATAAACTTTTGCAGTATGGCTTCAGTCTGATGCATCTTTTATGAATCTTTTTTTTTTTTTTTTTTTTTCCGGAGGATTTACATACTAATTTCCTATGTGTTTGCATATCTAACGTCTAAACTTCAATTTTTACACACACATATGTATGTATGCCGTCTTAGTTATGCATGAAAAAGGTGTATTTCACTTCTTAGAAGTTAAAATAGTGATATTTTTGATGTAATATGAAAGAAATATGTGGTATAAATATAAGTGTCAAAGTTTAGAGATGAAAGTCTGTTGACATGCTTCTTGCGGTGAGCCAAGCCCTGGAGCTGATCAGGTCGGGTTGGCTTGGTTGGTTTGGTCTGGTCTGATCTGGCTCAAGTTAAACCGATTCAAGAAAAATATGTATCTTAAGTTAATGCCATCAGGTTCCATGACCGTTGTATGCATATTTTCTATTGTCAGACAGTTTCATTGATATTCCAATTTCTTTTTGCTCTGGTTCTCAATTTCAATTTCCATTAAACAGATGCCTGTGAGATATAGCAGCCTCGCAAAATGTTGGGATTGCACCAACCATCTCTTACTCTTGGCCTCTCATATCTTCTAGCCATAGATCAACTCTTAGCTTTTCAGTCTTAATATTGTTGATCTACAGCTAGCTCTGCCTCCAACTAATAGTGTCACACCATCTCTGGTTCATGCTCCAGGTGCATCTCACTCGTCCTTCATCGCCTCTATTCATTGATCGGCTTAAAATCTCCATCTCCATCCTTCTCGATGCACCTCAAGCTTTGCCTTTGATGGATATCGACTTCCAGCTTCTCTAGCATTGGCCACTTGTAAACCTCTTCTAATGGATACATATCTTGTATGATTTAATTACACTTCAACTATGTTGAGATCTCTTACTTTGATATTTCATAAGATTATACATTTTACATTTGTTAATGACTATATGTTAATAGTACATTTATCTATTTTATAGTAACTCTTCATGTTTTTTTTTTTTTAATTTTATGATTTAATTTGTCAACATTAACTATCTTCACCATTTTATTAACTAAATTAAGCTTATATTCAAACTTAGGGTGTGTTGGTAGCCTCTTTTAATAGAATTTATCATCGGATTTATGATGTTATCTACACGCTTAGATGTTGAGTGTAATATTTTCTCATTTCGAAGAGGTATCGGAGAAGTAAATGTTCGATCAACAAGAATAGCAATTGAGCAAAATCTTAATGATCCTCTATTGCTTCCATATGACTACTTCCCACCTCTCTAGAAAATGCTGTTCTTTCTTCCCATAATTAATCCACCGCATGTCTTTTCTTCTAACTTATAGCGTTCCTACATTAAACACAAGACTACGTAGCAAGCAAGTTGCCCTTATAATCATCAAGATTTAGTTTTACAATGATGAATATCAAGATTAAATAATATTTTAAAATTTGTTAATGCTAAACTAATGTATTTTTGGCAAAATATGAAGATATACAATTCTTCCTAGTTTAATGCCCGCCAACAACTATGACGTCCGCTACCACTTGGGCAGATGGTAGACCAACATCCCATCTGAGTGCAATGATAGTCATTGATCTAGGCCACAGGCATTCTTGATCACCCATTAAGATCCCATCCAGTAAGTATAGTTAGTACCCACCACCAATTAAGTAACACTTATTTACAGGGACAGAACCAACCTCTTTTAGAGAGGAGACAAACTGTCCCCCCTAAACCCAACATGGGAGTGGATTAGGCAACAAAGAATAAAGTGATATATCAGGAAGGGCAAAAGTTCAAATTGTCCTACCATACAAGTAAATAATATGTATTTGAACCCCCTGGACCTTACGTGGGTCCACTCCTGCTTATTTGTAAGGTACGTTTCAACTAATCGTTTCCATAAGTAGCACAAATACTAATAAAATTATTAAATATATCATTAATTTGTATTTTTTGGAACACTTGAACTGTCATATCGTTCACATTACAGATAAAGAATCTCAAATAAATATTACCACTATGAGCACAGTTTAGGCTGAGTAGGACTTTCACCCTCAGCTTTTTAGCGGCCATGAATTTATGTGTTCTATCAATGGTTATGAAACAATCCTAAATTTGATAGATGATATTAGCGATAAAAATGAATTTAGATTGTATTTCATGTTCATACATTGAAAAAAAAACATAAATATATCATTTGATTGTATTTTTTTTTTCGAATTTTGAAGTGCACGATGGTTTACATCTCATATTATAACTCACATGTAGTATACAACATAACATTTAAGTACCAAATAAAAGTTTTGTTTGATTTTTTAAAAGTTAGATTGAATGAATCTATTATAGATACTTTGCACAAGCGTACACAAGCACAAAACAACCCGTTCTTTAATGGGCACATCCATTTTGTCTACTAGTAAATCTCTAGTAATAAATAAATGCATTATATATATACCATATTAACACAATCAAAATCAAATCCATGATAAAACCTGTAAAGATACCTTTCATGTTAAATATTTTTCAGGATTAAATCTTTATAATTGTTGTTCAACTCTTAAACCTTAAAACCTAAATCAAATTTGAGTAGAGAGACAGAGAGAGAGAGAGGGGTATGAAAGAGAGAAGAGGAGAGAAGAGAGAGAGAGAGAGAGAGACTGATGGAGCCGATAAAGAATGAGAGGGAGAGAGACAACGGAAAAATATAGAGAGAGAGTGAATGAGGGAGAGCGGTGGTGAGATAATGAGAAAGAGAGAATGGTTTGAGCGAGGGGATAGAGAGAGAAAGCATCCAAATATGGATGTGAGAGCGGGAGAACGAGAGAATATAAGGATGGAGAACTCTCACACTCGCTCTGCCTCTCCCTCTCCCTCTCCCTCTCCCTCTCTTTTGTTCCTCTTTCTCTCTCACAAAATAATGAACACCTTTGTACTAGCAATGCTAACTGGACTAGCTTTCACCTCTCATTTTTTACTTGTCATTATGTCTTTCTAGAAATCATCCCAACTGAATGATAATTCATTATTATCATTTGATCTTTTAGCCATTGATTGTTACTTCAGTTAGCACCAAATTGAGTTCACATAAAAATAAGTGAACGAGGGAAAAAAAAGTTGATCCCATCAAATCAGTTAAAAAATTAGTGATTTTAAGTTGCAATTAAAAAAAAAATGTACATAGCAAATTTAAACTTGCTCATTTGACAAAAGGAAAACTTAAGCAATCAACAATGGCAATGAAAAGAGCACATCAAAAATCTTTGAAAGACTAGTTATTTTAATAGTTGAAGTTAAGTTATTTAATTAATCAACAATGATGCATAACTCAAGTTGACTAAATGTTTTTATTCATACAATCAATAGTGCCCACACAACACCGAAGCAATGAGCATAATAAACAACCCAATAAATAGTTTAGCAATGAAGTTTACTAATGAACATTAGTTAAAATTTTCTTGCATAACATTACTATCCTTACTCTTAAAGCCAATTCTATTTACAACATCCTCTTCAGTCATTACATTACATGCCCAAAATCTACAATATAGATAAAGCCCTATCAGTTCATCTTAGAAACTAGAAGACAAAATGGTTAGCATTTCCTTTTACTTAATACAAAGCCGCAAATATTACTTGATTCATCCAAATCTTAAAATAGCCTGACCTCTAAAATTCCAACTATTATTACTAAAAACCAATAATAATTTAATAAACAAAAATTAGATGTCTGTTAATCAATGAAAATGCAGGCAAACCAACAACCACCTTAATCACTCATATTTGAAATATAAGTTGGTTTAATAGTTCCATCGAATAACTTCTCGAAAGCATTTGAGAAAAAAAATTACCATTAGTTAAAAAGACAATATCAGTCGTTAGAACATCTTATAGAAATAAATAAATATCCTTAGAGGCTAGAAATATGCAGTTTGGTAAGGAACTCAAATCCAGCCAGGTTGAAAAATAATAATTTGACATTTTAGAACATTGAAATATAAAGCTAATTATAAACCATAATCTTTTGCAAGAGAAAAAAAAAACTCAAATCACATAATGTTTTCTAGTAAATCAAGTCACCTAAAAACAACAAGGTAATGAACATTATATATTACATATGGAGTCTGATTGTTGGTGACCAATGTTTTACGAAAGTAAAAAGATTAGCATCTCATGTATCAGGAGGCGAACCAGAAGCCCTCGTGTCATGGAGCAGAAATAGGCGTTGTAATGGGGCACCCTTACAGCAGTGCAGTGGCCCAAGGACCAAAGCCGGTACTGCTGCTCCCAATTAGGCTCGCTTCCAGTTTCCGAAACGAAATGATTGGAAACTCAACCCCTGAGGGTGGCACTTAGGCGCCTGTAACCAAATTCATGTATTACAAGATTTAATTCTTCATTTTTTCTTGTGGGGAAGTGAGCGAGCAGAAGAGCAAAAGTGTGCTAAAATTTGATTTTGTTAATTCTCTTGTGAGAAAAAGAGAAAGAAGTGTCTGTGAGTTTCAGAATTGTAGAGAGGCTTGAGTGTGATATAATTTGTACTATTTTTCTTCTTTTCATAATGGATCTCTTAGTGTGGTGTGGCTCCATTAATTTTTACCGTTTTAAGATTTTTCAACATTAAATCTTGGTGTTCATTTTATATTCTATTTTTCCCTGTTTGTGCACTTATGTTCATATTTTTTTTTTGTATATCTCGAAGCGGTGTTTCAGTATTTTTTTAATTTTTAACACAAGTGGTATCAGAACAGAGTTTTCTGGAGATCATAGGTTCGAGTGAGTAATAAATGACGAAGCCAGATACAAGGTAGATAAGTTCAACTATTTGAACTTTGCTTTCTGGAAAAGGCAAATTAAAGATTTATTGTATCAAAATGTATTGCATTTGCCATAAGAAGGATACAATAAATCCTTCTTATGGCAATTCTTGATCGAACAACACAAGATTTGATCCTTCTTTTACTTTCCTCATTTATTGCTTTCAATATTGTGAATGAGAAAACTATAGTTGATCTCATGACAACAATAAAAAAGATATATGAGAAGCCTTCAGCTCCAAATAAAGTTTTTATGATGAAGAGATTGTTCAAAATAAAGATGGTGGATGACAGTTCAATAGTTGAGCATTTGAATAACTTCAACACCGTGACTAATCAGTTGTGTTTAGTTGGCATTAAGTTCGATGATGAGGTTAGGGCAATGTTACTCTTATCTTACTACGAAACAGTTAGGATTGACTAGTCATTGCAATGAGAAACTCTTCAGGTAACAAGAAGCTAAACTTTGATAACATTGTGGGGTTAGTGCTGAATGAATAAGTCCGTAAGAAGGAGAGCAGTGAAACTTCGAAATCTGCTTTGAAAGTTGAGAACAGATGAATGGATCTGGATAAAAACATAGGCATCAAAAGATTCAAGATCAGGAGAGGAAAGTCCAGGTCAAGAAGAGAAAAAGGAAGATGTGGATGTTGAAATCGTGGGGAAAAAATGACACTTCAAGAAGAATTGTAAAGCTTAAAGGTTGGTGGTGGAGGTTCATATATGAAGCTCTCTACAAATGTCTCTACATATGAAATCTAATGCGACTTCTTTATTTTGTCCTTAGATAATACTAACTCTTGGATGATGCACGCCCCAATAAATAAGTGTTCAAAAACTACACTCAAAGTGATCGAATGAATGTGTATTTGAACGATAACAAGGCTTAGAATATTTGTTGAAAAGGGTAGTGTTGATATCAGATTGTCAAATTGATCAATCTGGAAGCTCAATAAAATTAGACATTTTTCTTGTTTGAAGAAAAAGTTGATTTATGTGAACTAGCTTGCAAGGTTGGTGTATGTAAATACTTTCACAGGTGATTCATGAATGTGACCAGAGGAGCAATAATGATGTATCAAGGAAATATTGAAGAACCCTTTACTTGATCAATGAGATGTATGAATCCATTGGTGTTGCTAGAACAAAGGGTTATGCGGGTCTACAACACTGCAAAACTTGGCTATATGAATGAGTAATGTATGAAGTCCCTCATTTCTAAGAACAAACTTCATGGTTTATAGTCTAGAGTTTGATTATTGTGAAGATTATATTTATGGTAAACAAAAGAAAGTTATTTTCTCTGAAAGTGGGTCGAAGATGGAATCCAAAAAGTTGGAGTTAGTGCATACAAATGTATGTCGTCCTACTCCAGTTCAGTTTATTGGAAGTTTTCAATACTTTGTCACTTTTATTAATGATTACATCAGGAATGTATACTTCTTAAAACATAAATTTGATATATTTGAAGTGTTTAAGAAGTGGAAAGTCATGGTTGAGAATGAGACAGACTTGAGGTTGAAATATCTCACATCAGTTAATGGTAGTGAATATCATGATGAGATGTTTAGAAGTTATAGTGCTTGAAGGGGAATCATGCATGAGTTCACAATTCTAAGAACACCACAATAAAAGAGTGTGTTGAGAGCATGAATAGAACCATCACTGAGCGTGCCAAAAGTATGAACTTGCTTGTAGGTTTGCCAAAATAATTCCGGGTAGAAGCAATAAATATTATAGTTTATTTTATAAATCGTGGTTTGTTGGTACCTTTAGTGAAGGCTTACATGAAAAAACCTGGAGTGGATATGCCTTAGATGAATTTGGGTACAAATTCCGGGACTATCAGAATTAGAAATTAATTAGGAACGGGGATGTTACTTTTAATAAAATGAAGAGCATTCAAAATATGTAAAGATAGAAGATACTAGTGATCAAGAAGACGAAAAAGAAAATGTTTAATGAAGCAGAAGAAGTTCGTCAAACACCTGCTACTAAAGTCGGGGGTTCTAATGAAATCACACAACTGATATATAGGTATTATCCTTTTTTGTACTATTTAGTGAACAAGAGTGCTCTGAAGACACCACTCCAGTTGAAGACTCAAAGGAGTGGGAGTTTGACATGGATGACAAGAAACAATCACTAAGATCCAATTAGGCATGAGATTTGATATAATAACTATATGGAAAAAAGGCACTGCACAATAAGTAGATTTACAGGCTAAAAAAAGAGTCAGATGGTAGTAGACACTATAAGGAGAGAGTTATTATAAAGGGTTTTTAACAAAAGGAAGGAGTGAACTACACTGACATATTTTTTCCTGCAATGAAGATGCCAACTATTAGAGTTGTGCTAAGCTTGATGGTAGAGAAATATCTACATTTGTAATAGATAGATGTGAAAACAATTTTCCTCTATGATGACTTAGAAGAGCAATTGTATTTGGTGTAGTCGCAGGGATATAAAGTTCCAAGAAAAGAAGACAAGATCTGCAGACTGAAGAAGAGCCTTTATGATTTGAAGCAGACCCCAAGATAGTGGTACATGAGATTTGATAGATTTATGTCCGATAATGTGTACATTAAGTGCCAAGCAGATCACTATTATTTTATTAAATAGTTTGGTAATTATTATATTCTACTTATTTTGTATGTTTATGGCATGCTGATTGCAGAAGCATATATCGAGAAGATTGAGGATTTCAATAAAAAATTATGAAAGAAGTTTGAAATGAAAGATTTAGGTCCAACAAAAAAAAAATCTTTGAGATGACAAACAACAGGAATCAAAGTGCAGGAACACTAAAGTTATCTCAAGTAGAATATGTTGAGAAGGTCCTACATAAATTCACAAGTGAGATAAAACCAATTTGCACCCTCATAGATAGTCACTTCAAGCCATCTAAGGAACAATCGTCCAAGTTTGAAGCAAAGCAAACACAAATTAAAAGAATCCCATATGTTTCAGCAGTTGAAAGTTTGATGTCTACGATGATATATACAAGTCCAAATACTGCACATGCAGTGGGAGTGGTCAACGGGTATAATGAGTAATTTAGGAAAATATCATTGGGAGATAGTAAAGTGACTTCTCAAATACTTGAGAGAAATAAATCAACAAGACACTTTATTTTAGAAGTGCATGAATTAATCAGTGAATCATGTTTCCAGATTTGAATCATTGAATTGGGGAACAAAGCGGTGAATTGAGTTCCAGATTGCGAAAGGTGCACTTTATACTACAGAAGTTGAGCACATTGCTATCACTCAGGCTACAAAGAAAAATATTAGCTACAAGACTTCATGAAAAACTAGGCAAGGAGCAAGAGGTTGGAAAGTTTCATAGTATTAATATGATTGATATTCATCTAATAAAAAACACCATTTTTCATGTTATGACAAAACACGTTCAACTAAAGTATCATTTCATTCGTTTACTCCTACAGGTGGTCAGTTATAGTTGGAGAAAATACACACAACTCATTATTATATAGATATGTTGACTAACATAGTTACAACTGAGAAACTAATGTTATGTTTGACTTTTGTTGGAGTGCAAATGGTTGAGACCGAGGGTTGAGCTATAGGTCATTAATATGAAGGGTATAGATTGGAGGAAAGAAATTGATTGTAATCAATCTCTAAGTAGAAGATTGTTATATATGAAGCATGATTGGTGATCAATGTTTTACTCAAGCAAGGATAGTAGTGCATGGGTGCTGCAATGGGGCTCCAATATGCAAGTGCAGGCACCTCATCGCTAGAGCAGATGCCCCGACACCAGAGCAGACATTGATGCGCCCAGCCAGGCTCATTTCCAATTTCTAAAACAGAGCGCCCAAAAACTCAATTCCTTGGAGTGGCCCTTAGGTGCCTGCAACTAAATTTCTGTAATTCGAGATTTAAGTCTTCATTTTTTGTTTTTGTAAAGTAGGCAAGTAGAAGGGCAACTGCACGTTGAAGTTGAACATCGCGTGTTTTCTTGTGATACAGAAAAGAGTGTTCTTGAGTTCCAAGATTTTAGAGAGGCTTGAGTATGGTATAATTTGTTCTATTTCTCCACTTTTCATAGTGATTTTTTTTTTGCTTGATGTAGCTCTATAGTTTTTTCCAGTTCTTGAGTATTTTCACGCTAAATTTTGATGCTCTTTGTATTTTATGTATTTTTTTTTATTTGTGTGTCTGTAGATAGGCTTACTCGAGATCTCTCGAATTGATGTTTTAATGATTTTCAATCTCTAACACAACATTATTATGAACTGCATAGAAATTCTAGCCATAAAAAGTTATCAATGAACATTACACTTGGCTTACACATCATAGCCGTTATAGCTCTTTGGAAATCGTTCCATTGGTTTCTCACCCTTTATTTATTACTTTAATTTAAAAGGAAAATAGTAAAGGTTATCTCTAAAACTCAATATGTAGTAGGCAAAGTCAGCACTAATTTCTGCATTAAAAAAAAATAAAAATTTGAAAATCTTTATACCAGCTTTCCTCCTTTACCAACAAAATTAAAAAATATTGAATTGAAAACTATAAATTACTTATAAAATGCAGCAAAATATTATAGTCTGTAAAAATTGAGATATGGAAACAAACTTAAAAAATATTTGAATTGGAAATAGCTCCGAAGAATTCACTACTTTGTATTTACTTCATGCCAAGCAAACAAAACATTAAAATGGATGCAAAATAAATATAGTGCACACCTTTTTTTCAACCAACCAAATATCCATTTAACAAAACAAATAAAATCCAGAAATATGATGAAAGGCCGAGTTAAAAGTGTCCAAATTCATCGAAGCAAAACAAAAATTGCAGCAAGATCATAAACATTTTTGGAAAAACCAAGAAAAAAATCACCCATTTAACAAATAAATTATTAATGCTGCAAATTCAATCTGATGGTAATGTAACCAAACTTCTGGTTCAAAGGCCATAACAAAGTGCAGTATCATCTTCTTTAAAGTGCCTTGTTCATGCAACTCATTAATTAGCATGAAATGAGAAAGATTGTAAAATAAATAAAAAATTAGCACATTAAAAATGTCAAAGACACAGCAAATTAAACATTTCATCACCCCTAACAATAAAATCTTTGCTATTGGGATGAAGGCTTAAGACAATAATGATCCTCATCAAAATAGTCACAAGTAATTTGATTAATTATCCCAAATGATTGCAACCACATGCCTCATCTCTCTCACCACTCATAAAACAGCAATTCCTTGGATATATTCAAGCGCACTACAAAAACAATGCCCTTATCTGAAGTATTTTCTTAGTCATATTTCTTCCGGTTATTTTGGCGGCGGTATAAGATCTGTAAATGGCAAATTAGAACACTATTATGATTATGTAATAAGAAAATCTTACATATATGCAATTAAAGTAAAAGTGCAATCAATTTGGCTTCCTGTTCTAATGGAACAAGTTGGCTTCAAGCTCATGCCATGCAAGTACAAACAGAATAAGTTAAATCTGCATTCCTTCATGGTATCTATAATTCTGGTGATGAGACTAATGACCAGGATATAGTATATTTGTTCAAAACTGAATTTGCAACACCTCAGCCAGCAACAAAAATCCAATTTGGATGCATTAGTCGGAGAAGATAACTTGAGGATGAAAGCACGAGGAATGAGAACTCGAGTGAATAATTGATTGTCTTACTTGTATGATATTGGCCATAATTTTTTTTATATAATCGTGACAATTGGACAGAGAAGGTTTCAATTTACGACATATGTAGGTTTTTATGCCTTTTTCATGAAAACTATATCCCTATTTAATGCATTTTTGTATCATTAGGGTACTTAGTTTATCATTTCTCTACTTATCATTCAATGCAATTATTTTGAATGCACTAATACAATTACAGACATTTTTGAGAGCTACTCATAACAGGTGAAACACCTCACGTTATAGGCATTGTTCTTTTAAAAATTGAAGAGCAAAAAATCATGGTACAACAAAAGATGTGCACCAAATCTTAAGACACTATGATTGTCTGCCAAAGTTTTCATATAAAATGAAAAAAATTAAAAATTTCTGACAAAATCATGACATGATCCTATACATAGATCTCTACTGAAAGAAACATCGTTAATAAGAAACGAGCAATTTAAAACTATTCACTCTAAAATCTGCAGTATTGCAAAAATTATGGAGCCCCAATCAATAATAAACTAGGAAAGATTTCCGATCCAAATAAATATCTTGATACAAGAAATAAACTAAGACAGAATTCAGCCATCCAACATAATTGTCTTGCGAAAGAAGCCCTCGGACAATAAATCTCAGAATCATGTGACGTTCCAAACTCCTTAGATAGCCTGAAATTACGAAATCAGAATCAAAAGAATGAAAACAAAACATTGAGAAATAATATGATATAAATCACACTTCATTTCATTTGGCAATCACTGCCAAGACGAGAACCTAGAATGAAGTATTCATGCAAGCTCATAAGATAAATCTTTTATTCAAATAATACTTTATAAAGAGTCTTTGTCCAAAAAACATTTAAATATTATGGCATCCAAACAAAAAGGGCAAAAATGACCTTATCACTATGAAAACCTCAAACATGATATATTTAAAGCAAATTGGGATCTATTTTAAGGAAAAGTTTGCGCCAAGAGTTCTTGATACAAATGTGTATCTGGGGCCTCTGACCTATTTTTATCTGCTAGCCACAAGCCTTAATAGTAGTACCATAACCAACCCAACTAGAGTAAATCCAATAATTATCAATTTAAAATCAGGCTAAGCCCTTCGCAAATCAGATATAATAAAAATCAATTCATTTGCGTTTTAATTCTCCATTGGATTTGATTTGAAAACCAGCGTTCTCTCCCCAACAAAAAAAAAGATTTGGGGGGGGGTTGCCAATATGGTAGCCTATTCCAATTGAATAGCTTATATAAAAATTCATAAAATGAATGGTAGTCAATGTTTACTAGTACTAGGCTATTCACCGAAAGTGACACTCCAAAACTATCTCAATTGCAGTGAAGCAGACAAGGGTTGGAGGGGTATCATCTATAAGAGGTGAGCTACTACTAAATTGGATTGTTGTGTAAATTAAGCAAGGGATTACTAGAACAACACAACAGATAATGCACCAAGGTATAAAACCTTTGCCCTAAAATTAGGCAGAAGCTAAGTACTACAAGAGAAGTCTAGTTAATTAGTGGCAGAAAGAATCGGAGAAAAAATAACACATTTGCAAGAACCAAAATGAAAACTGAAATATTTAAATCAACAGGAAGGGTATTAACTATTGTTTTTTGGGCATGCCGGCAAAAGGAGTGAAGGATAGTCATGGATAGAGAGTTCATAATTAAATTGCTAAGGTGGATAAAAATAATGAGCGTGATTACATGAGTTAATAATGATAAATAAATAGATTAACCACCATAAGAAAAAACTAAGAAATAACAATAGGAGATGATTAACAGTGGGGATCTAAATGGCATTTAGATTACAGCAAACTAACACATATTTGCAAGAACCAAAATGAAAACTGAAAAACTTAAATCAACGGGAAGGGTATTAACTATTGTTTTTTGGGCATGCCGGCAAAAGGAGTGAAGGATGGTCATGGATAGAGAGTTCATGACTAAATTGATAAGGTGGATAAAAAAAACGAGTGTGATTACATAAGTTAATAATGATAAATAAATAGATTAACCACCATAAGAAAAAACTAAACGTGACAATAGGAGACGATTAAGAAACCAAGAAGAAAACTTGCTCCTCTTTAACTAAACTTTTAAGTGAAAATTTTCTTTGTTAAGAAATTAGAAAAGAAAGTTTATAAAATAATTTTCAAAAATATTGATCATGCAATATACAATAATAGCTATAAACATGTATCATAAATGTTTAGAAATATATCAAGCATATAATTACCTAAAAATATTTTAGACTCGGCTTATATTAAGAAAGGTAGGGGTAGACCTAAAAAGACTTCGGCTTATTGTAGAAAAAATGATCTTAGTCTATTAGAATTAAATGAAAAATGACACTCAATAGGATGCAATGGAGAAAAAGGATTCATGTAGCCTACCCCATTTAGTTAGTGGGATAAAGTAAAGGCTTGTTGTTATTGTTGTTGTTGTTGCTTTGGTTGTTGTAGTCTAATTACCTAAAAAATAAGATGGTGGAAGTTATATTATCAATCATTTATGATATGTTCTTAAGATAGACAAATTTGAACTTAAAAATTAGCCAAACAATGAGTGGATTAAATGAATAAATTTATTAAAAATATTGGCACAGAAATTCTATAAGACTTTCAAAGTAGATTGTATATAATGAGATACGGTGATTGAGTGAAAGCTACACAACATAACTGATAGAAAGAAATATTTACTTAAAAAGTGATAAGATAAAAGTACAATTGAGACATCAAACAATTTAATGAAGCTAAACAAAAAATAATGTAAAGAGGATAATAAATTTAAGCCAAAACTTTAGTTTATCATGATTTTATTGCGCTAACCAATTAGGCAAAATTATGCAAAATAATAGCTAAGCAAATAAATGATATTTTGATATTTTGATCGTGCTAGAAGCATTAAGAGTGACAGTAAGAACTTAAATAAAAAATAAATCAGAAAAATTAAATAATATTTTTGAGATATTATAATGGGAGAAAAAAGAATTTAACCATAAGAGAAAAATTAATAAAATATTAGATTCGATTGGCACTAACAAAGATGCATAAAAGTAAAATTTTAGTTCAAGCTTGTTTTAATACAAACATCTTGGCTTATATTTATAAAAAAATCAAGACATATGTTCAGATAAGTGGATTGAGAGTCAAAGTAAAGACTTTAATTTCATTTATGTTATTTATTTTATTAGCTTTTTTTCTTCAAAAGTTTAATATTTTCCCGTGATAAACATGCATATGATAATTGTACAAAATGCCATGTTTTCTAATGTTTTAAACTTTCTTCGTCTTTCTGTTCATTTTCTTGTAATGGTTTAGTTAGATTTGACAACTAGTTCTCAGTTTTGCTCTCTATTATGTTCAATCACACATTCCTTGGCTGATTCAACCTCTATTATTAAAATTTTGAGCCTTTAATTAGTTAAGCTTAGTGCACCTCAGGTTGTGACTTGCGATTAAGTTCTGCAGTTGATTAAGTACTTGTGAGACTTTCTTGCACTTTTGCACAAGAGTTCCAACCATGACTTTGAGTCTATAAATTTGTTGACTATATATAGTTGTTAAACTTATCTTCTAATCTTTAAGTTAGGGAATCTCTAATTTAAAAAAGGGGTTCCCAAAGAATGCAAAAAAAAAAAAAAAAAAAAAAAAAATAATATAATGTTTCCGGATTTAGTTTCCGGATTTAATTTGTTTCTACTATGTGCTCAGGTGCTAGTGAATACAATTCTTTCTATAGCTTTTTATAGCCACTGAGTATAAAATTCTAGGAATAATTAAATTATTGCTTATGTGGATTTTTCAAAATTTTTTTTATTGGGGTTTCAACTAACTTAGATGCTTATGAATTACAAAATTGACCTTATGTATGAAATTTTGTTTCTTTCATACAAGATCTGCATAGAGAAGCTCTATAACTTAAGATGCCCTCATTAGATTTAGAAACATAGCTTAACAGTCTAGCATTAGTTCAATAAAAAATAATATAATGTAAATTAAATAAAGTTGAGTACGATATGGCTTTAGAAAACTATAATATGATAATCATGAGGCTCAACATATATTCCAATATTTGCTGAAAGATATAATTTATTCAACTTTTTAAAGTGAATTTATAATTTGAAATTTTTATTCAAATATTATAATAAATTTGAACCGCAGATAGTTGAATTTACAAAAGCAAAAGTAATAATAGAAGCTTAATATTACTGGAATACAATCAAATAAGGTTCCATTTGTGTTTAACTTGTTAAAAAAAGTGAGCTTAAATATGTCCAAACTCAGCTCAATTAATGATCCAGTCAAACACTAGCATCTTAGCAAGCTGAATAACAGTTGTTTGTAAATGGAAGGCTTTTTATACACCACCAAGCAAAAAATAAAGAATAAAAAAAGCATGAACAAAGTTTATCTTATAAGAGAACCAATTCATGAATATTTTTTAATGATAAATTAAATACTGAAGAAGATTTATAATTATAACATGACTCTACCTACATCTACTTTTATTAAATCTGAATTGCAAATACATTATAATATGTTAATGAACCTAAACTTAGGGTTTAAAAAGTCAGCGAACACATATGAAATTGAAATTGAACATATGACCATATCAAAATCTAAAATTCTGATAAGAAGCATAATCTATTCCTAAATGTGAAACTGTACAAACATGGTTGTTGCAATTCATTAATCAATAGGGCAAACTATTCTTGGACATCATCTGCCAACAATATTCCTATAATCATGATGAGATTGAAATCAATTTTACATTTAGTTCTTGGTTTCTCGATTTGAAAAGTCATAATACAGAAGAGAGTTACATTGCGCCAACATTTTTAAAGATTTTTTTATGATGATTACTTCAAAGAAAACTTTGAATTTAAAACTCATCAATCCGGTCATATCTAAATCTTCATAAATCATCACAATTAAAATTTAAAACCTTTGGATTAATTTACTTTTAAAAGCATTTTTTGTTCATAAAGCAATCATATTTTGTGTGAATTTTTTTTTTAATTTTATTTATCTCTTTCTCAAAGAATTGGTATTAGTTCATTCACTAATAATTTATTTAGAAATAAAAACTACTATTTTAGCATTTGTGATTATTTACCTTAACATATTGGTCATTTACATGGTTGCATAAAAGTACTCATACAAAAATTTTAATGATTACAATTATAAGTTTATTAAAGATCAGAATTGGAGATAAATATAATTCAAATTGGGTGATAAGGTAAAAGTTTATATAGAATCTAAGATGTTACTTTGCAAAATCAACCAAAAAATTAATTACTAGAAAAACAAGACCATATAAAAAGGCAACACATTAGCATGAAAACTGTACGCTAAAATTTCAAAAATTCTGATATTAGTTTAACACTCAATTTATCTGATTTCATTTTATTTTATGCACCCGCTACTAATGCCTTGACTTCCTCTCAAAGTTCATTGCTTCCTTGGGGATTAAGATCCAACGCATCTGACTGCATAAGCAATATTAGATGATGTGATTACGTCCATTAGTGATGGTCGTTATCAAAGATATTTTATGCATTAATTTGACAGATGTAGACGTAATGACTCATTAGATTGTTTTATAGGAAGCACAATAATTATGCCACAAATTGGCTTTGCAAATATCAAATGCTCAATTAATCCTTATCAAAAGTATTTTATGAATTGATTTAACCAATCTACATTAAATAATTCATTGATTAATGCATGAAAAGCACAATAATTTAGCCTTAGTTTGCTTATAAATATCAAATGATCAATTCTTTTGAGCTCATTTTTTTCTCATTTGAAGCAAATTTAGTGAAAAACGCAAAGTTTATACTGGTCAAACATAGATTGTGTGCACTGAGATGAGTAGACTGATAGTTTGAGCGCTAAATCTACTTTAATTTATGTTATTTTATTTTAGTAGTTGTTTTATTTAGTAAATTAATGTTCTTCACTTAATAAACGTCCATAGTTCTCAAATGTTTTGAAACTTTTCTCCACCTTGGATTTGTTTTGATTCCATTTGTTGGTATAGTTCAACTAAGATTCTTTGTTTTGCTCTCTGTTTAGTTTATTCATTGGTTCTTTAACTGGTTTATTTCGTCTTTGGCAATATCCTTGGTAATTAATGGGCTTTACTTGGAATATTGGACTTAGCTTTTTTCAGACTTCCCAATAACCTTTATTCGTTGCTGATATTGCATTGCTTCAGGAGTACTGGTTCTCTCTAGCTTGCATTAATTGTTGCTCTATCGCTATCACTTGCAGCCTCTTAACTCAAAAGAATTGCAAATTTGTCCGTGTGACTTCATTGTGGTTTTGCATGAGAATCAGCCAACGGATTCAACTCCAAATGGATTTTTCATTGGATATAGCTGCCAAACCTATATTTGGATATTATAAATTGGGGAATCTATGATTATAAATAGAAGTTTCTGAGGCATGTAAAAAAAGTTTCAATAATGCTTCCTAGAGTTATTTTGTTCCTAACTGTACTAGTTGGGTACAAGCCTTTCAAGCTTGGACTGTTGGTGACTACAAATCTTTGCAAGGGAAGTCATCTCCTTGTTCCGGTTTGAGGCCCAAATTAATTTTTTGTTGATACCATTGCGTATTCCTTTATATTCTATAATTTTAGTTATCATTAGGCTTCAATAATGCTTCCTAGAGTTTTTTTGTTCCTATCTGTACTAGTTGGGTACAAGCCTTTCAAGCTCGGACTGTTGGTGACTACAAACCTTTGGGACGGAAGTTATCTCGTTGTTCAACATTGCATATTCCTTTATATTCTATAATTTTAGTTATCATTTTCCTGGCATAAGTGGATTTAGTTAAACAAACAGAATTTTCTAGCTGTGGTCAAATTCTTGATAAAAATGCAACTTTTTTATGATCTTATTTTGGTGTGTGATTCTTTCAGATGATTATAATATTGTTACCTGTGTAAATTTTGCATTTCTTTGTCTTTTTCCATCAAATGGGACAGTTAATTGTCTAATTTAAAAGTTTGTGAAATGCAAATTTCATTGCGAGTGTGATTTTGTGTATCTCATTTTAGATCAACATATATGACACTAAATAGGACGCAATGGAGAAAAAGGATTCATGTAGCCGACCCCACGTAGTGGGATTAAGGCTTTGTTGTTGTTGTTGTTGTATTAGAAAATCCTAGATCCTATAATGTCCCATATCGGTTTCAAACAAGTTACACGCATATGAGAAACACCATTAAACAAAAAAATATGCAACTACTAAGCCAAAGTTCGAATGCAAAAAATGCTAACAAAAGCTTTTAAAATAAGTTAGCTGTAAATTTACTAAGCTGATGAGAATTTGTGAATAGGGAATGTAAAAACTCATTCAGATTTGTAGCTAATTCACTAGGTTGAAAAAAAGCCGAAAGAATTTAAAGCTCAATTCCAAGTTCCATCAACCCCCCATGTTGCTAAATACAAAGCTATGCCTGAAAACTATAAAATTTAGCTTAGGCATTGTCTGAAACAATGGTCACAGCGCTTTTCGTTTTAATAAAAAAAATATTTTTTAATTTAATGGACTGTCTGACTAAAAATATTTTAGTGATACCGAAGTTAACCCAAATCATAATAGAGATGTAAATATTATTGTTGAAACTCAATGGGGTTAAAAACAAGGACATTTGACAATAAAAAAATAACAACAAAAAAATAAAATACACTCTAGGGCGATGGTGAAGGTGGTGGGCTGCGGGTTGAGGTGGTGGAATTGAGGAGTTGTAGGTCAGGGGGTTGGGCGTCAGCAAGCAGGGGAAGGACCCAGGAATGTTGGCAGCGAGCAAGTGGTTCTCGAATGATGGCAACGAGTAGGTGGGTGGAAGAAGTGAGGAAATATATGGGGATAGTCACCACCTCGAAGCAAGATACAGTCGGAGCACCACTTGTCATCGGATACAACTCTATAAATGAGAACTTGAGATGCTGATGGCTGTCCATGCAGAAAAATCAACAAAAAACTGAACCGTAAAACTAAAAAACACATAAATACTAGTAGATAGCTAGGAGAGATGGAACCCTTCTTCCTATTTGTGCGGCAGCCCTCTTTCCTAAAGTCGGTCAGCCCTAATTTTACCACAGCTGAACTGGTCCTATTCAGCCAAAAAAGCAACCTGGAAACTCCCACGTCAGTCTCCCGAGGGTGAGGTAGTTTCGATCTCATTCGTTGAAGGTTCTAGTTCCAAGTTGACGGTGATGGCGTTGCTATAATCTCCTGGGGCTAAAGAAGCTTCGACTGTGGCCCTAGTAGCACCTAGATCCCATTTTGGATCACACCGTCTCCCAAAACACAGGAGTTTTCTCCACTTGTGTGCATACATCCATATAAATCCAGTCTGCTGGCAGTAAACTACTGAGCTTCCCTAAAACTTTGTGTCACATGTATTCTGTTGAATCCTCCCAAAGTAATTTATGTTTGGCTCAACATAATATGACGTGTGGGTAACTTGAATCTCCATGAAAGGTGGTGGCCATGGCTGTGAGGTATCGAGCGTGATTTCTTGAGACACTCTTTGAACGGGTTGCTCCATGTTTAATATTGATATCTTCGTCCTGTCATCCTCTATCATCACCAAAATGAATACCATCGACGGTTCTCTGCTGGAAAAATCACTTATGATCTCAGACTCCATCGAAGTAGAAGGATGATGTGCTTACCATCCTAGGTGAACATATCGTGTCGAGTCCTACGGTAAAATTGTCACGATCTTCCAAAAAAAGGTGGCAAACATTATTGGGCACCACGTCACACCATACCAAATCCCGCAGATGACTTCCAATCGAAAACTCCACTAGGCACATCCAGTCAATGTTGACACTATTCTCCTTCAACCATGTCAGAGAATATGATCGGGAATGCCTTTAAGTCACGAGGCCTAATTTCTCCATCTTTGTAAACGCCACGTTATTGTTGCTCCCTCCATGGATGATGAGACTACATACATTCCCATTCATAGTGCAACTGGTGTAGTATATATTGCGGTGAAACCACTACAGATCCCTCATATCCTCAATTTATAGGACCCGTCGAACCACAAGCAATTCACCCTCATCCAAGCGAAAGATAATACACCTCACCTTATTCTTCAGTTGCCGCCTCGTTTCTAATCTCCTCCACGACACCCTACTTTATAAAAGACACGACCTGACTCGTAGGCAGCTGGAGGTGATGTGCTCAAATTCATGGCATCTAAAGCATTTTCAGGGAGGAACTATAATAGGTGTGTCACTCTTCTCAAGCTTCTTCTCACTCGGGGTGGTTCTATCCTTATCTAAACCAATTTTCTTAACTCCTTGAGGCGTGCTCTTGATGATGTCTCCAACTATGGGTGACTACCTGAATGACGGTATTTGTTTGCTTTGTTTCTGTTATATCTCCACCTTCAAGGCTAAGGTTTGGACATCTCCCAGCGATCAATAAGGCTGCAGATGCACAATGTTGCTGATAGTTGCAGGCCCCCCAAATAACGTGCTATGGTATGTTCCTCTGACACGACCAACTCACACTTCATCTGCAATCAGTCAAACTACGTTGTGAACTCGTCCACTGATAGATCTCTCTGTTGTAGGTGCTAGAATCTCAAAAACATATCCTGGCGGTAATGAGAAGGTAAGTATTTTCTCTGTATCTCCTTCATCATTTTTTCCTAAATAGTAATCTTGTCAATGTCCTCTATCTTTCTCTATCTCTACATGTTTTCCCACTATAACGAGGCGCTCTTCTTCAACTAGATTACTGCTAGTTTTAATCGTTCATCCTCTGGCACTTTCTTATACTAGTAGATTTGCTCAACAGAATGCAATTAGTCGATAAAGTTGTTTGGATCGATACCTCCATCGAATGCTGGTAAATCCACTTTAATGTCAAAATCCCAGTGTCCTCCATATGTTGTCTCCTCTCTCGGCCTTCTCTGATACTAAATTTTGAAGATTAGGAACCTGATTCCTCATCAATGACGTCTTCCCTATGAAATGGATTCAGATCCTCATCCCTTTCTCCCATTCGGCTCTCCAGCTTAAGTTCGAGAGTAATTTCCTCCTAGGTTCCATCGTCAATGCAAGCCTTTGTTGAAGTTGATAGATCTCATGTATCTTCTTGGTGGCATGATTAAGGTTTGGGGATTGGAATGCGTGATTGCGGATATGAAAGAAAATTTTTGATGGAAGGGTAAGGCGGATGCTAGGAAACCTAAGATAAGACTAGGGTTAAAGTAGTTCTGATACTAACTGATACCAGAGTTAACCCAAACCATAATAGAAATAAAAATATTCTTGGTGAAATTTAATAAGGTTACAAACAGGGACTCTTGAGAATAGAAAAACAACACAAACATAAAAGACACTCTAGGGTGATGGCAAAGGTGGTGGGCTATGGGTTGAGGTGGTGCAATCAGAGAGTTTTAGGCGAGGGGAGAGAGCTTGTGGCAACAAGATGGATGTAGGTGTGCGGCTAGACAATAGGTAGAGTTGTGGGGGAGGTGCGGCAACAGGTTTGGAGAAAAAGGTGAGGGCAGTAACAGTTGCAATGATTCTCAGGTTGGGTGTCAGCAAGCAAGGGAGGGACGCAGAAATGTTGGTAGCAAGTAGGGTAGGGACGCAAGAACGTTGGCAGCAAGCAGGTAGGTGGCAATAAGGTTGACAAAGAGGAGGTGGGTGGCAATAAGGCTGACAAAGAGCAGGTGGGTGGAAGAAATGAGGAAATGTGTGGAGATAGTCACCACCTATGAACAAAATTTAACTGAAGCATCATCTGTACTCGGATACAATCATAGAAGGGAGAACTTGAGACGCTGATGGCTG
Source organism: Phalaenopsis equestris (assembly GCF_001263595.1). NCBI lineage: Eukaryota > Viridiplantae > Streptophyta > Magnoliopsida > Asparagales > Orchidaceae > Phalaenopsis > Phalaenopsis equestris. Next base: position 6,946,745 of record NW_018164666.1, read on the forward strand.
TCCCTACAAAAAATTCAATGAAAATTGAACCCTAAAACCAGAAAACACACATAAATACTAGTAGATGGCTAGGAGAGGTGGGACCCCTTCCGATTTGGGAAGTAGCCCACTTTTCTAGGCTGACCAACCCTAATTTCCACCATAGCCGACTCCAACTGAACCAGTCTGGTCCAACTAGGAAAGCAACCAAGAAACCCCCATTTAGTTTTTTATATAAAAAAAGCTAAAGCTAATAGCATAGCCAAACGGTAAAAAAGTGCTTTTTAGTTTAAAAAAGCTCTTTTTAGTTTAAAAAAGCATAGAAAAAATATTTTATTGAAGCAGTAATGTCAACTTTAGCAACAACAACTTTAAAATAGTGTTTTTTACAAAGTTGTTTTTAAACAAACTTTTGTAAATGCATAAGCTTAACCAAACAAAGCGTTACTCCGTGCACTGATGGCCTTATAATGGTAATAGAAATTTTTGTATTGAATAATTTTAGTTAAAATAAAGGTCATCCAATGAAGCACGGGTATTATATAAAATCACACTCAATCTAACCACTAAAATAAATAAAAAACTATAAGTCTTCCAGGAAGACAACAATTAAATTGAACTTTAAAGGTTGCATATCTGCCTAAAGAAAAATATTGCAGACTAACCAAAAAGACAAATATGAACCAAATATTAGATAGGCAATATGTCTACTGACTAAAGAAAGAACAATCTAACTTAAGTTGTGGAATGAGTCATTTTAGTATTTGTAATGCTAAATCAAGTACATTAGAATGATCAAATACATAATGATGACAACTAAGTTTAAGAATGTAGATAAGAAATGTGGTTAACTAAGAGCCATTTTTTCCAAATGAGGATGATGTGATCATCAATTCTTCCATCTCCATTTAAGAAATTTAATAATTTAGAAGCCAACTGATGCATGTTCCATGTGTAACAATATCAAGAACTTCTACATCGCATAGTCATGTTCCAACTGAGAAGTCACAACTTTTTGTGAAGCTAAAAAAATCTTGAATAGTTGATCAGTGGATGATTCTCTAATTCCTAATGTACAAGCTTACGCACTAAAAATAGAATGTATATAATGCTAGTATTTTATCACTATCAACATTATCTGCTATTTTTCAGCATGTTCTGTTATAAAGTGTATGTTTCAGGCCATCATGAGGATATGAAGCTCTGTATTCAAAATTTTTCTAAAAAGCAAAAGTTTCAAGTTACATGTAGTGAGAAGAAGACAGGAAGATATGAAGGGATTCAATTGCTTATGCATTCAATCCTAATTTATAATAATATACTTTAATAAACATACAATCTTATTTGCCCGTATTAAAATGTTAACAAAATAAAGAAAAAAAAGATGATGAAAAGAGCGGATATTCATTTTAAAGCTCTAAAGCACAGTATTGTTCACATAAGAAACTACAAATTTTACCATCCTCCTCTACAACTACCACAACATGTTGTACCTCTCTATTTAATTTTGCTTTAATGGAATTTCATTCTCCTTTCTAAATATCAGGTCATACAATATCCCTAAATAAAAAAAGAAGATTTAAAAATTCAATTTCAATAGTTCTGTTCATTTCACGACTCCTATGTTCCATCTTGACAATTCAGCACAAGTATTTGTATTCCACAACACTCCACATTCAGAAGGAAAAATCAACTAATTGGTTTAGCATCATGATATAGGTTAAATAGAATGGTTTATAAGTCATTAATTGAAACAGCAAGGTAATCTAATAAAGATAATAAGTTCTATCTCTTGGACATAGATAAATTATAAACAGCCTCCAGAACAAGAGTTATGAAACAACACAGCATAAGCTTCAAGCATAAACAAATGGCACAGTGATGGAATACAAGATACAAACAATGCTATCAAACATCAGTTCAGATGATTTCACAGCCTAGTTTCGCTTTTAGGTTTCAACTTTCATTACCATTGGAAGTTCTTCATGCAAAGCAATCTCATGGTCCAAGAAAAAATTAGAACCGCAATGCTACCCGAATCCAGCATGCCAAATTCAGATCCAGAAAAATCCAAACTCAAATAAATCAAACTAGCCAACTTCCCGTCTTCCCACATACCTCAAGGCTCTGCATCGCCCCCAAGAGGCACCGAAAATATCTCCCGCACTGGCGAGAACTCCACTAACCCGATATCCATCGCGTATCCAGAGACCGGTAGCTTCAGATCCCTAAGTATGCAGAAAGCCTCTCCCATCCGGTTCCTCGGCACGTCAATTGCCACAGGACAGTGTGGCACCCACGAATCCGGCCGAAACTCCTCCGCCGCCTCTACCCCTTCCTTCCGCAGAATCTCACAAAGCTGCGTGTGGAGCCCGAGCAGAGCCGAGGTCGGCGTTGGCCCAAAAAAGAGAACCCCTCCACCGCTGCCGCCGCCGGGAAAGGAAGCGACGGAAGAGAGGGAGACAGGGAGTGGTTCGAGGCGGGCGGCGAGGGATCGAACGGCAGTGAGGAATCGAGCGGGGTCGATTGAGGGGGAGGAGAGGAGGGTGATGTGTGGGCGAGCGGCAATCTCAATGAGCTGAGTGCTGATCTGTCGTCGGGCTAGTACGTTCCAAGCCTTTAGGACTTGGTTCTCGAGGGCCGGATCGAAGTAGAGCTCGACAGCATAGCCCTGTCTCATCGGAGTTGCTGCTTCCGTCGCAAACATCTCCGGCGCCGCTGCCGCCGAAGACATCGCGATGGCTCTGTTGTTACGGCGTCCGCCGACTCGATTTTATGGTCCGGGAAAATTTAGACGGGAATACGGACGGCGAAAATAGAATGGTAAAGGGGAACGGAGATTTACTAGGTAATAGTAGATTCGTGGTAATTAATAAGATTAGAGTGCTTCAAAATTCGGGCGAGTGAGTTGAGTTCCATTAGATCTCAAGAAAACGATCTTCATTCGATCTCAATGTTATATGAGTTGAAAAATTTTATTCGAATCTGACTCGTCTTCAACTGTTCAACCCTAATTTGATTGAAAAATTTTCTATTCCGACTCCGGATGTAGCTCTATGTGCGGACTCTAATGATATGATGACATGTGTGCTACATCGCGAAGTTATTTAGAGGTTATTGAAGTGGAATCGCGGGGGTTATTTCAGGGTTATTAAATTTAAACACATATATTTCACTTCAATAACTCTGAAATAACCCAGAAATAATCATGAAATAACATCTGTTGTTCTACTTCAATAATCCCGAAATAACACCGCAGATGATATTTTAGGGTTATTTCGGAGTTATTGAAGTAAAATATATAAGTTTATATTCAATAACCCTGAAATAACTTATGTAGTGTTATCTTATTGAAGTGGAACCGCGCATGTTATTTCAGGGTTATTGCGTAGTCCGCTGTTCAACTTTAATATTTTTTTAGGTGGGCCCGATATAATACACATAGCGGTATATCACTGGGAGTCTGCACGTAGAGCTACGCCCGGAGTCTGGACAGAAAATTTTTCTACGGAGTTGGGAACATTTCACAAAAGGAGTCAAATGACGGCCTAACCTGCATATCCTTAAATTCTTAAATTCTATAAAAAAGATTTACATACATATCGCAATTCTCATGTTTTTACATATCTAATTCCTAAACTTCAATTTTTACATATATGACATCTTATCGAAAAATAAAAACACGCATTTCATTTTTTTAAAATTAAAATAGTTATATATTTTTATGTGATATGAAGAATTTGGATGGTACAAATTTAAAATGTTAAGGACATGTAAGTGCTGCAATAAGTTTTTAAATTTAAGAAAGTGATATTATCATCACCCTAAAATAAATTTATGACTTTAAAATCCTCTTAATTCTCTAATGCACCAATTATGAGACCCAATAAAAAATAATGCATCTTGTTTATGTAGCCTTGAATGTTTAGATTACAGGCAGAACTTTGGAATTTGACCTTAAGGTGCTAATAAGTGATGCCAGGATGAGCATCTTATGTGATAGGTCTGTCCTGCTGCTATTTTAAATGAAATGATCATAGAGAAAAAATTTGTGTAGTCTTCACTTACTATTGGTCTTCATTGCTTTATGTTATGAGTTTGGTGCATTATTTTAAGGGTAAAATGGCTATAGAGTGAGATGGATATTGTCCAAATTTTTGGTTTTAGTGGGTAACTTGGTATGTATCATCATTTGAGTTAAATTTGATGTCATTTTTTTGACATGTAATGCTTTTATAGATATGAGGCGAGTGTCATCAAGTCTTTAATTGTTAGTGGGAAATGTAATCATTGTTGTTGCATCGATTTTGGCATCGCTTTTGTAATTGAGAAGCCAATCATAAATAAGAGATAAACATCATATAATTTTCACATGCTAGCAAGCAATGTGATCATTGATATTAATAAAAATTTAGCTTCTCTATTATTGTGAGTAAGGTGATTATGCATAAGATATGGGGTCATATGATCTTCAAGTATTAACAACCAGTGCAACCATCATCATCATGTATAGAAGGCAAGTCTGACGTCACTATTGTTAAGGTGTGATAAGCATTATAAATGTTAAGTCTATGTCTATACTGTGGCTAGTGAGATGACGTCAACAATGAGTTCTATTTAAGTTGAATAATTTATTAGAGTTATTTCATCATCAAGAAAAGTTACAAATGAATAGAAAATGAATCGTATATACACAATTTATTTGAGGCATTGTAGTTTTAGATTTTAGTTTCATTATCAACAATTAACAATGGAGATCATATCATTCCACATTCAAGCTGTGATTATATGATTATATCCCCTGGTTGATCGAGTTGACATAACCAAACTTATAGACAACCACTTTGATAATATATTCAATCAATAATCTATATATTTTTATATCATGTGCTTCGATTTTATAATTGCATTAGTGTTGGCAAATTGAAGTGTTGATATTTAGGTCTAATTAAATATTTTTAAGAAGAGTTGTTGACTTATAAACAAAATTTTTATATATTGATAATAATATCCTACTATATTTACATTGATCTTCTTTTTTTATAGAGGGACATTATGATGTGAATAATTGCTAAAATAGTTAAGCAATAGAGATGCAATAACTTAAAAAATCTAGAATTTTTTAGAAAGAATTATATAATAATATGAGCAAAACAATGTGATAAGAGATTATCACCATATTTAACATATTGAGGCACAAGTAAAGTGGCTTTAGACAAACACTAACTTATAGAGGTGGTGATAGTATTATCATTATTACTTGAGCAACACAATGAAATCTTATAAATGTATTGATTGCATCAAAGTAATGCTAAAGTAGGTTAAGCATTCTTTCAAATCATTAGAAGTTGTGAATCTAATTTCCTTGTCATTTGTGTGGGCTTCAAAATCCACTACAAACAACACTAGGGTAAATTCAAGGTCTAGTGTAAATTCAAGGTCTAGTGTAAATTCAAGGTAGATAACATTTTTACCCAATTATGTCAAATCTAGTCAGCCTAAGCCAACATGAGCAATATTAGACTGGCTAATTCAACTAATATAGACTATGTATGACTTTATTTAACTACTCTAAGTGTTCATCAACTTGGTGTAATATGTAAAATATTTTTTTGTTGTAACAAGCTAGTTTGAGATTTTATGGTCTCCAAATTAAATTCTCCAAATGACATTTATCAAAGTTCATTTTCTTAGTTTCCTTAAGGTATATTATTTATATTATATTTGATACTTAATTTGATTATAAACTTTAATAATATACTAATTTCCATAATAATTTTGGTTGTATTAGCTTATAATTAAAAAAATATCTTTATAATATTTCCAAGATTTATAATTTATTTCAAAGTAAAGAATATTTCACAAATCAAATCAAAATTTCATTGATTATAAAGTACTTTGTGTATATCAATATTTTACTTAATCAATTGCTTTGAACTACTAAAGAGTGCAGTGATATGATTATCTTAATCTTTTAGAATTCGATAAAATATCATTTTTCTAAAATTGGTTTTGCTAGGTAATTTTTTTACCTAATTAAATAGATATCTCTTAATTTGTGTGGAATATTAGCCATGCTAAGTAATTCTTTGACAATACTCTTCTTATTTAACATTATTTTTTAAAATATTTAAGTTTTGGTCAGAAAAAAAATTTTGACTCCTTGGTTTGGAGTAGGCTATGTTAAAAAGATGAGGTAGATAATTATATTTTTTGGAGATTGGGAAAAGAGAATATGCCATTTTAATATGATAGTTGAGTTGAACATTTTAGGCTTGAAGAAGTGCATATGGTTTTTAACTCTAACCTTAAGCTATGCTATGTTGTTAAAAATGGTGTTTAGAATAGATCTTTGCTTGTAAACTATCTCCCAATTGAATTGGTTGATATTATCACTTACATATACCTTAAATATAAGTACGATGGCACTATCTTCTAGCTTGAGAAGATATTTCTCATTTAAAGACACTTAAAAAGTATTGAGAATTTTAATTATAATAGTGTTTTATTTTCCTTTTAGAATAAAACTATTTTCACATACCTTTCTATTTCATGTAGAGCATCATCATTGTAAGCTAAGTAAATCCAAATGGTTTATAAACACTCTTATTATACAAGAATTGAATAGATTCTTAAGTTTTGTTCTTTAATGATTTTTTTAAGAAAATTGGAATCGCTTGTTATTCTTTTTAGCATTAATCTAATCAATAATGTTCATATTTATTTATGGTGCCTTAAATGAGTTATATTCTCCAATAATTTCTTTAAGGGACCCATTCCTGTTTTTTTCTTTTGTTTTCTATTATTTTGTTTAGAAAATTAAAAATATGATGGAATATAATGATAGGATTGGAGAAGTAAATTTAATTTAATTTATAAGAGAAATTAGTATTTTAAAAATTTATTCGAAGCTAATTATCGCTATCAAGTTCAAAGAAACCAACAACTTTGCTAAGCATACTTGTTCACCTTTATAGAATAAAATGCAGTATAATGATATGTTTCAATTAGTATAATCTCTCAAGGGGGGAAATGTTTACGTACAGAGAACACACGCAGCTCTTTGTACTTAATCCCCTCCCAAGAACTTCTCAATAACCTCTGCGAATGTTAGGGGGGTTATTGCAAAGTTATTTCGGTGTTATTTGGAGTCAATACCTTAACACCAGAGAAAATGTAAAGTGTAACTGCATAATGTGTAAGTGTAACTGCGGAGGGTATTGACTCCAAATAACGCCAAAATCACTCCGCAATAACCCCCCAAAAACCTTCGCAAAGGTTATTGATTAGTTATTGTGAGGGGATTACGCATGGAGAGCTGCGTGCATTCTCTGTACGTAAATATTTCTCCTCAAAAGAACACTTTGAATTAAACACTGCTTTCAACCTTAATAAACACATGTGCGCTTGTAGGGATATCCTTAAAGGTTTCAAAAGAAATATAATCTTCTCTTTTTATAAATTTATCATTAATATTTCTTCCATTATGACAAAACTTTTGTAGGAGTGTGCATTAATTGGTTCAAATCGAAAAATTGAATATAACGAAGCATATGTTTTGGTTAGTTGATAAAATAATAGTTCAACTTTTTATTCTAACTTAAGGTTTATTTGAATTTCAGTTATTTATTTGCACTGAAAAAGTATTTAATTATCATGATTTAAAACTCATTGTTGATACCATACACCAACCCATTAGCACTCTAATACTAATTTATCACCCTATCGCATGAATTTTCCGGCACACATTTTTTGCACTCATTGTTGATAACATACTCCCAATTTCAGTTATTTATTTGCACTAAATATATCTTAAATAGTTGTCAATTATATAATGTCGAGTTGTATAAACTTAGCTAAGCTTTAGTTATATATAAACATAGTCTTGTGATGATGATAATAAGTTATTTGGACGTAAGAATATGATTCGTTGATGAAATAAGAGATTGAAAGTGATTAATTATAATAACCTTGAAATAAAAGTCTTATGGAGTTTTCAAACCAAATCACATATGAACTAACCACACATGCATACCACACAATTCTAATGTATTTACATATCTAACTCCTACTTGAATAGTTAATATCACATTAAAAATAATTTCATTACTTATTTTTTAAAAGTAAATACGTTTTGATGAGCGTGTTAAAAAAATGTAGATATCAAACTTTGGTGTTCCACATTGCATGCCGAAAATATGTCAACATGAATCTTGAGAAGAACTGATTGTTCGATGGAGAGACGTCATAGACTACAGTGACAGGCAGTAAAATCGACTGTTTGGCTCTTATCCGCTCAGATCAAGTCAAGAAAAACTTGACCTGATGGACCTCGAGCTGATCGCCGGTCATACCCTGGGATGCCTTTCCTCTGAAACCTAATCGCTCGGCGACCTGCTCGGCCTAACCTTGCCTAAAGTCTGGACCGACTGGTAGACTCCCCCAACTCAGAATGACCCACTGACGAGAATATTAATCTCATATATGTTAAGTACTAAAATAACCCTCATTATTCTAATAAACAAATGACATAAATGTAATCTCACAACTACACCCCCATGTATATAAAATAAGGGATCATTTATCAAATGAAGACCAGACATTCCTACACCGGTTGATTATGATTGTTGTACTCTCTCTCTATTTCTCTTTCCTGTTAGACGCTTTATTTCTTGGACGTTTTTTCTGAACAATTTCGGATTCAACACATGTAAATACAAAACTATTGTGTGGTTTGTGTGTAAATTTCCCTATTAACATGCATGAAAATTCAAAAGCCTTCTTCACGTAAACTCTTTGTTGGATTATATGACTATGATAAAGATATTCAATAAAATTGAATTTATAAAAAGCCTAGAGAAATTATATTGATGTAGACAACTTGCTATGTGCATATGTATCATGCAAAATGACAATGTGTTGATCAAGTCAGTAGAACCAACTCAGGAAACACAAAAACTCTCTATTATTTCCAGACAAAAAACAAGAAAACAACGAATATATTAAATCATCTCTAAAAACAAAAGATATGAAAGAAAAATGGCATTTACATACATGCCACAAAATTCAAATACGTATAAATTTTGATTTTTACATTTATAACACCCAATTTCTTCATATCATATAAAATTACTCCTATTATTAACTTTTAAAAAAATGAAATACATTTTTTTGAAGCATGGTATAAATATAAAAAAAAAAAAAAGGTTTAATTAGCTGTTAGACACGTAAATATATTGGAATTGTGTGATTTTAATTCCTTCAAATAAACACAATAATAATTTTTTTGTTCAAATGAAAGCGTAAATGTCATTAAATGGAGAAAAATATGTGTCTGGAGTCTGGATGTAGTTTGTATTTAGACTCCAATAATATGGCGTCATTTGTAAAGTGGTAGGACCTAGTTTCATGAATTAAGAAAATGTGAAAAAGCTGTTTTTTTTTTTTTTTTTTTTTTTTTCCCGACTCATCCCGAAGACCGCCTGTTGCATCGAAAAAAAAAACGAGTTGTATTAAGAGAGTTCATCTTTTCATCCATTGCCCCACCCTAAAGATCACTATTTGGGCTTTTCATTGCTTTCTTATATTGATAAGAAATTTTAGCCTTTTGTAGCTGAAAGTGCAAATACAATGTGATCCCTCATCCAAATTAGTTGTGGGTTATTCTAGCGCATTGTCTTGCTCATAACAAAAGATTTCTAGACAGATAGCTCATCCTCAACATCTTTTTCAATCACCTTCTAAGCCTTATCAATAGGTATCTCTTGAGTTACAACTTAATCAAGTACCCGAGTACAAGTGGCTGAATTCTATGAAACAAATGTAGTTGCATCAAACTCCAATTTCTATTACATATATGTGGTTCCAATAAAACTGTCCACATTATCTGAGTTCTAATGTTTCAACATGTTTGGCTCATCAAATATAGCATCCCTTCTAATGACAATTTTCTTCTGCCTGATTCATAAAGTTTGAAGCCCTTGACTCCATGATAGAAGCCAATGGATACCACATTCTTTGCTCCGCGTTCCAGTTTATCATTCTGCACTTGATAGTAGGTTGAACGCCCGAACACCCTCATGTACTTATAACCTCTAGTAGAATGTCTCAACCACATCTTCATTAGGATCTACTTTCCAATAGTTGCAGAAGGTAAATTGTTCAACAAGTGACAATCATAGTCTATGAACTCAGCCCAATTGACTCTATATAATCTTGCACTAGACAAGATACACCAAAGTTTCTCCACCCAAGACCAATTCATCCTCTTTACCATCTCATTTTGTTATAGTATCTCTCGAACAATAAAGTGGTGCTCTATCCTAGCTCTTTAGCACTCTTGCAGCTTCTAATACGTATTTACCTCATTTGTTTGGTTTGATACACTAGGTTTTTTTTACCAATCAGAGTTTCAATTCACTTCTTTGAAGTTATGAAAATCTCCAACACCTCGATTGTGCACTTTATGGTGTACACCCAAATATATATGGAGTAATCATTGATAAAAGATAAAGTATCTATACTTGTTGAATGATGCTTTTTTATCGGGCCCCAAACATCAAAGTGAAATACTATAAAGTATCATTTGTACTATGAGTGACAGTACCAAAAAAATATGTGTTCTCTTGCAAAACACACAATATTCACCTAAATCAAGCTTGCAAGTGCTCACTCTTTTGATTAATCATTGGTTCACCAAAGTTTGAATTGATGCCTCTCCAGCATAAGCTAACCGCATATGCCACAATGTAGTGGCATCAGAAGAATCATCAAAAATAGTATCAATTTCAATCATTATACTACCCTAAATATAGTAAATATAGTGATGACAAAGTCCCTTCATAAAAATTGGTAATCAACAATATACTCTCAGAACACTTGCTTTAATAACTAACTTGTAGCTCTTGGCTTCTAAGGCTCCAAATGACAACAAATTCTTCACGGTATTCGAATCATGTCTAACATCAAGTAGCTCCCTTACAGTGCCATGATGCATCCTGATAAAGATATATTTTACACTAATAGTATGACAAGCTTGACCGTTACTTATAGTCATTGCATCACTATCAAGCTTCTTATAAGTATATAACCACTTTCGATGAGAAAAAAATAAGACAAGTGGCATCTGTGTCTAATTCACACAAATCATCTATATATAAACTATGAAAAACTATGTATAATGATACATCTAAATTTACTTCGTCACACTTCACAATAATATTAACTTTCTCCTCAGAGGAAACTTTCTTTTGCTTCTCCTTAAACTTCATGTAATTCTTTTTTTTTTCCAGCAACCAGTCTCTAAACAGAAAGCAAAATGATTTTTCCCTAGCTTGTCCCACTAATAAGAAGTAAAGTTGCAGCTACTCTTCTTTGTCAATTTTTCTTCTTCTCAGATCTATCATGTTAGAATGTAAGTACATCAGCCAACTCCATTTTTGTAGACTTCTTATACCTTTAATGAAACTCAAGGTTAATAATGTCATACTCACCTCTCCATAATTCAAGATCTCATTCCCATGAATAAGTGATATCATGAGTTTTCGCATTCATTTAGAACCAAATTCAATAAAGGAGGTGTCCTGTCTTCATCTCCAATCTTCTCATCAAGATTTAACAGATTTACAAAAAACTTTGTAAAATCATTCAAGGGTTCATCAATAATAACCCCACGTCTCATCTAAAACAAGTAGAGTCATTGTTTAATATGGAGATTATTCTCTACGCTCTTCGTGAGTTATTTGTCCAACATTCTCCAGAATTTTTTTGTAGAAACCTCGAACATCATTATATATTTGATCTCATAAGATAAGTAATTTTTTATCAAGTCATAAGCACACTGATTTATCTTTAATCAATCTCTTTCTGATGTCTCTTCAAGGCGTTCATCACTATCGTGAATTTCCTTCATATTCAAAAAGCACAATACATCTATCACCTCACATCACCACAGACCAAAGTTTTCATTGTAATCAAATCTCATCACATCGATCTTGACAGAATGCATGACCAGCTGCTGAATCAACATCTTTTTCGCCATCATAGTAGATGTTGAAGTACATGAAAACATACTATAATCCACGAATCCACCAGATTTGTATCCCTTATGTCCGCAACTTCATCGAAATCCCAGTTACTTGTTGCTGGAATCACACCAGACCCTGATACAAAGTTGTTTGTGCTAAACAATAAATAAAACAAGATCACACGATAAACAAACAATCAAACATAGTGTGATTTATGTGGTTCGACGCAAATCCTCCTATGTCCACATGAAGAGGTTATTCGACTATCAACATGTGAGAAGAAAGAGAAAAATGACTAAAATATGGTTACAACCCTACACACAAAAATCAGCTCTAATCCCTTATATAAATAAGAGCAGATTATGACATATAAATTAAGAATATTTCAAATATTAAAAAAAAATCATATACTTAGATATCCTCTATTTAGGTTATCTAGTATCAAAAAATATCATCTAATTAGATCTCCTTTAATCAGGTTATCTAACATCAATCTTTCCATCATACAAGCATTATATTTTATACTTTTCATAGCAATAAATATGAAAAAAAAAAAAACTAGGTGCAAGATATGTAAATACATAGAAATTGTGCTGCGCATGTAAATCTTCCAAAAAATAAATACAACAAACAAAAAAAAAGGAAATTTGCCTACATGCCTCTCAATTCTCATGTATGCACCCATCCAACACCCAAATTTTAATATTTACACTTGGTGCCATAGATCTATGCACTTAAAAACGATATTGCACTTAAAAAAAAAATTGTGATCGCAACATTTTGTATACCATGATAAAGACTTGAGTTTTATGCATATAAATATGAATATTTAGTCTTAAAGAAATATAAATATATAAAAATTATGTTGCATGTATGAAAACACCCTTCAACCATTAAGAGAATGAAAACACAGTGATTTTGAGCTCGTTGAGACTGCAATGTTCCAGCCATTTGGCCGACAAATCATTTGGGTGGAATTAGACAGGCTGATGCACCAAGTGTCTATGTCCCGCGGCACACCGGGCACATCGGTAAACTATCTCCATCTCCCAAATTCCACCATAGACAAAAGGATTTCGGTCCATATCCTTTGCTTCCCCGTATACATTGAAAGCAGCACTGGCCGATGGCGACGCGGGCACGGTCCAAGCCCACCGTTCGGCCACACCCACATGCCACATGCATGGGATCCCCCGACAAAGCATTTATTGTTGACTCGGAATATATGTCTACTGCTTTTTAATATTTTATAAAGATAACTATTTCAATGATTTTATCAAAATATGATTTTTTTTTTTTACTAGCATGTCACTCCATCCCTCTGTTTTTATTTTTTTCATATAGGACGCTTAAACATCACATGCAAACCAATCCACCCATGCATAAAAATGTGTATTTTATTTTTTATAAGAGTTAAAATGAAATAATTTTTTTATTTGATATGAACTATTTGGGTGATAGACATGTAATAAATAAAATTTAGTTGTTAGGTATGTGAACCCATTTTTTTTATTTTTGAGACAATTATCAAAATTATGATTGCGTGGAAAAAAAAACTATGAATATGCCAAAGTAAGACATTCGGAACTACGCTACAGAAATATTAGACGTTTGTTCGTATTATGAGGTGGCTTCTATTGTCCTTGCAAATTATTTTAGTTTTGTTGTACGTCTTGAGACACATCGATAAGAAATATAAATTACAAGCTAGAGGAATTCTCCCAGTTGAATTCAAAATTGTCCGTGAATTACATCTATAGATTAGAGCATAAGACAGAAGAGAGAGAGAGAGAGAGAGAGAGAGAGAGAGAGAGAGAGAGAGAGAGAGAGAGAGAGAGAGAGAGAGAGAGAGAGAGAGAGAGAGAGAGAGAGAGAGAGAGAGAGAGAGAGAGAGAGGTGAATGCACATGAATTGAACAATAATACGAAATATTGATTAGCCATTTCTCAAAAGATAATTCCTTTATTTAGAAGGTGGTATAATATGTGTAATTATAGGGTCCGTTTGGGGCAGTTTATTTGGTGTGGTGACATTTTGAAAACGCATCTGACTTGTGCATCTGACTTGTTTGGGTGTTTGGGTAAACTGCGTTTTGGTAGCTTATGCATTTTCAAAACGCTAAAAACAACGATTTTACACCACACCTGTTTAGGTGCGGTGACAGCTTTCTGGCTGTATTCTAGCTTTTTCAAAAAAAATAAAAATTTGTAATAGCTGCCGCACTTAGCTTATCAGCAGATTATTCAATAAGCTGCAGCTGCCCCAAACAGACCCATATACTTGTCACTGCTTTAATGAAAGTATTTGATATTTTACAAGTATAATCCTACACTTTTTCTACCTTCTAGCTTAGTGGGTTGAGCTAGGCAGGCTTCGATGCAATAAGGAATCCTTGGTTGGTTATGTTGAGTTGATATTGTCGGTCGACCTTTAACTGACTTCTGGTTTGTAGGACTTGGTTCAGTTGGCTCGATTTCGCCAACCGACTATCCCACCCCGACTGTTGAATTCTGATCCCTAGATGAGGATCTCCAGCCGACGGGTGAGACTAGGCTATCAGGTATAGGATGAATCACCATAAGTCTATATGTAGCTCATATCTCGACGAGAGGGTCTATCGGGATGCTCTTGGATCATGTCATTAACAATCCTTGGCCCTCCTTGAAGAATTCTGTAGGGCTTATATGAGGTGGTTGGTAATGTTGAATTTTTCTCTTGAATTAGGTTGCGGGGAGAGGCATGTCAATACTTCTGCCTAACTCGACTTGCTTCGGCCCATAGTTCAAAAAATTTGCATTCAATCACCCTATAGCCCCATTTTAGTTTAGTCAACTAGATCCCTTGATCTTCCGCTAATAAGCCCTTTGGTCTTCTACCATTGGGGCTTTTAGTCTTCCGCAGGTAGGTCATTGGGTCTTTGTGAACCTTCCAAGTTGTATTTCTTTGTTGATCTCCTCGAGATTCCTGTTCACGCATTTCTGATGTACACTCCCAATGATATATTTTTTTTAAATGATCAAAAGAGAATGATATTTGATAATCAATATAGAATATTTGTACAAGAATTGAATGATTTTGATGCATTTTTTTCTCATTGAATATATACAAATGATGGATTATAATGTTATTTAGTAACATGCGACATTTACATAACTTTTACACAATATTATTTGGTAATAAAAAATGACACTAAGCTTTTTTTTTTTCGTTTTTCCCTGACATAAAATTTTGTCATGGACCCCTTACAAAGATCCGAGTTAGAGCCAGTTTTAACAAAATGAAAGTGGTGCGTGGCTGCTGAGCAACCTATTGTCCCCACGCAAATTGTTTTTGTTTTGTTTTTCAGTTTTGATGTCTTTGTCCCTTGAATAATTTTGGCTTATTTCTGTTTTTTGTCCTCGTTGTGCAAATCCATATTCATTCAAGTAAAATTAATTTAATCATAATAATAACCAGTCACAACTAATTAAGCAATATTTCATAGCCTTCTCAGTCACTAAGAACCTAAATTTCCTAAGATTTACTTCTAACCTGGCTTTTAGTACTTAACTATTAAACTCACTTAAAGAGACTCACAAATTCCCCACTAATCAATACCACACTCAAGAGCTCCTTATCTCATCCAACTCAACCGATTATATATTTTCATCATCAAGACTCATCGAGAGAACTCACCCACTATTCTTTTGATTAAGTGTTTGTTTGGGGTAACTGCAGCTATTTGAAGAAGCAAATTTAAAGTTATTGTAGAAGAAACTACTACTTTTTAAGAAGCTGCTATAGTTATTCATTTTTTTTTTTTTTTCAAAAAGACAAACTGTAGTTTCGTAGCATTTATAATTTTTAGTCATACCAGATTGTTAAACAGGATTTTTCCAGCACCATACTGCTAACTACATCAATTTGTTAAAAAAACAGTCACAAGAGAACCTCTCTCCTTCCCTGTGCAACTTTTAATGCCAACTACGGTACTTAATTGACGCAGCACTACTACAGGCTCGAGAAAACAGTCTCAGAACCAACATAACATAAGGGTCCTACCTTACAAGGTGCATGCAAAACATGCCATCAAGTACTCAATCATCAACCCCCAAACAAATCATATAAAAATAATAAATGATATAACATATTTTAAGCTCTAAAGTTACAGTTTCTTCACAAAATGGGGTTATGAGCCCTAAAAAACTGCAGCATTTTCAGTATCCTGCTGCTGCCCAAAGTCCTACTACTCTATATATTAATCTGCACTACTCATCAGTAAAAATCTTTGTTTTATTCATACTTCCTTTAGTTGTGGATTGGAGATTTTTTCTTAGCCGGAGAATAATCCATTCCGGCGATGTCGTATATGTCGGGGTAGGATTCCGGCGAAGTCTGAGCAGCGCTGTCCTTGATTACCTTCATGCTTGTGATCTGTGGATTGCCATTAAGTACTTTCTTAATTTCAGCTTATTACTTGAGTAATTAGTTAGCAAATCAATTATTTACACAAACCTCTTGTGTTGAGGCCATGGCCTCTCTTCCCTTTATCATCAGCACTTTTCTATTATTCCACCCTGCATTAATAGCAAAAAGCAGAGCTCGTTTAGAGATTTACAATGCAAAATGTTAAATATTACCTTTGACTAGAAGATTGAGAATTCATATATAGCTCGTGATTTTTTAGTGTATAAATTTGTATAATTCTGTCATAAAGTATTGTTATTATATTAACATTAAAAGTTGTATAAACTAGTGCCAGAAGCTAAGTCCTGTCAGTTTAGTGTTTTAGTAGTCATGTCCCTGCAATCTAACTGCTCATGATCTGGATGAAATATTACTTGTGTCATCTGAATGTTCAGATGAGAGCATGAATTACATCATATTACTGTGCACAATGGTGAGATGCAATTCACGATGCCATCTGGACCAACATTCTAGAAATAATATTTTCTCCATTAATTGAAAACGACTGCTTCTCCAAACTTAACTTTTATACACCCCAAAATATATCAATCTATTGTGAAATAAATAAAGCTATGACACCCACACACACACACCCACACAAAGAGACAGAGATTCTTATTAGTCCTTAATTAGCAGGGCTCATATGACTAAATTTTCCACTTTGAGTACAAAAAGCAAAATTGCTTCAACAAACTGTAAAGCTCAACATCTAGAAACAGTAGTTTGTTCTTGAAGTAATTTTTTTAAAAAAAATTCTAACTAAAGAAAAATAGATTTTTGAAACTTTCAATGGTGCTTAGCATTGTGTTTCTTAGGCCCAACATAATCTTCATGAAACCCAGGCAGCCTGTGCTGCAGTGCCTTCAGTTCACTAAAAGACCTCCTCATCTCATTTAAAGTACCTGGGCAAGCTTCTCCCTCTCTGCAAACTTCTGCCTCTTCTTCTAAACTTCCTCTGACATCAGCCTCCTGATGCACATAACCAACCAAACAAATAAACCTTATGAATCATAAAATCAAACAAAAGCTTTCCCATATAAAATTTCATGAGTTCTAACCCTCTGGATGGATTCTGAAGAGTGCTGCATCAAGCGAATGCCTGAAAGAAGAAGGAAAAAAACAATAGAAATTATCAGCTCTGCTTCATTACTTCTATGAAGATTTACAATTAAAGAAAGTGTTGCAGCTTTTTGTGATGGAATGGTAACCTTTAGTTGTGTTGACTAAGAGGAAAAGTAAAAGGAGGCTGACTACTGACATGGCAGGCCTCATTTGCTTATAAACCTTGATCTCTGCTTTCTGTAAAGATTTTCTAGCTGAAAAGGAAGATGTTTGATGAAGAGAGTATAGGAGAAGTAGGTGTTAGGAAGAAAGAAGAGAGCTAGATAGTGTTTGTTTAAAGTTTAAGACTGAGTCCATTATATATGCCATTGGCTCATGCTTCACATGAATCAATTTTTCAATTTTCTTTTTCTTGGCAAAATTAAATATTTGAATTTGACAGACTTTGTTGTAAGTTGAGGTTTAAACTCTTATTTTAATGGAGTTGTCAGCTCTTTTAAGGAATGATGTTCCCTCAAAATTTGGGTCTTGCTTTAAGCAGCTACAGTCTATCTAATTAATTTGTTTTATTACTACTATTTTAGTGTGTCTGAACACAAATGAAATAAGATAATACTGTGTATACCTAAAGGCTAAACCTCGGAGGGTAAATATAAATGGCTGATTAAAAAACTAATTCATGATGATGTGAGAATCACAACAGATTATTAGGGGGAAAAAAAACAAAATTTGCAGCAAAACAACAAAAATGAAGTAATTGAGTAATAATGTTTGAAAGAGGAAACTAGTCAAATCATCAGGTTCCAAGCCTTTCTGCATTGTGCTCTTGCACAGCTGAAAGAAGAAAGCGAGCCCCCACATGAAATGGCTGAATGGTAATAATAAATAAAAAAAAAAGATTATTACATACATACCACTCGAAATATTAAACTATTGAACTGATGTATTTGTGCAATGATCAGATCATTGAGAATTTCATAAGAGTTAAATACAATAAAGGGGTTTTGTCGTAAATTTTGCTATTTGAGTGAGAATTTGAAATATAAATGAAAGAGGATGCTAAATTTGTAATGTTTCAGATGTTATTTATGTAAATAATCCTTTTTTTAGATAATTACATACATAACATCCTAAACATTGTTATTTACAAATTTAACATCTATGTGATTTTTTAAACAACCGAAAAAATATTACATCAGGACTCCGCACGTAAAGCTACGTGCGGAGTTCAATGAAATTACGTCATGGAGGTGATCGGCCCGGTAACACGAGCGAATATTCCCCTTATGATATTCAGGTGTTATTGTGTGTTATTCAGGTGTTATTGTATGTTATTCAAGTGTTATTGTATTCTGGGAATATTCCCGGTGTTATAATAACCCCGGTGTTATAATAACAATAACACAATAACACATCAAAAATATTTGAATAACACACAATAACACCTGAATAACACGAGGGGAATATTCCCTCGTGTTACCGGGCTTAT
The DNA here is from genome assembly GCF_001263595.1 of Phalaenopsis equestris. Taxonomy (NCBI): domain Eukaryota; kingdom Viridiplantae; phylum Streptophyta; class Magnoliopsida; order Asparagales; family Orchidaceae; genus Phalaenopsis; species Phalaenopsis equestris. The sequence goes on from NW_018164666.1 coordinate 6,965,747, forward strand.
CACCTCCACGAAGTAATTTCATTGGACCCGCACGTAGCTCTACGTGCAGAGTCCTAATGTAATATTTTTTTTCTCATTTAGTTGATCCAATCAATTATAATTTGATAAAAATAAAAAAATAAGGGTTGAGATTTTGTGATGAATTTTCATATGTGATTAAGAATTTGAAAAATGGATGAAAAAAAGGTGCTTGCTTTGTAAATTGGAATGTTTCTGGTGTTATTACATGTAATTAACCCAAAAAAAATAAAAATAAAAATAAAAAGCAATCAGAAACTAAGCATAGAAACTATTAAAGCTATCAAACCCATAAAAATTAAAACTTTCGATAAAACCGAAATCAAAATCAAAGCTTTATGATTTTACTACGAGCCTAGATATTGGGTTCACGATTAGTTAAATTGTGTTGTGGGACAGCGGAACCAGTAACGGAGCAGAGCGGAGCATTGCATCGACGTTAAATGGTTGGTTTGCGGCAGGAAGACGTGGGCATCGGTTTCGATGAAGTGGACTTGCCACGTGGATTTGGGGGCACGTGGCGTGTAGGTGCTTTCGATGGCAGAAAAACATGCCGGCGGCGATCCTGTTTGGTACGAGTGGTGCAATCTGGCCCGCGCTTCATAAAGCGACTGATGGATGGCCGCCCGCAATCTTCATCAATAAACGTGCAGATGTTTTGGGTTATTTATTCTGAAAGATTTACATGCATAGTGTTATATTCTTATGTATTTACATAATTAACCCTTAGATTTCAAATGTTTTACATACATACCATTTTAGTTATTGAAAATTATTAAAAAGTTAAAATGATGATATTTTTTTAAGTGATATGACAATTTTAGAGTGTTAATGTAAAAAAGTAAAATTTCAATGTTGATATGTAAATACATAAGAATTGGGTGGCTTGTATGTAAGTTCCCCTATTTAGTTTGAATATTAATCTCTATATTGTAGATAAAAAAAAATAATTTATTTGTTGTGCAATATATAATATTTTTTCGTTGAGAGAAAATATTACATCATGACTCTTGATGTTGTTTTGCATCATGAGTCCAATAAGGGTCTGCCACGTGTATAGATCGACCCACACATGTAAGAAAAAAAAATTGAATCTGCAACATGTGTGGGTCTGTCGTACACGTGACAAGCATTTATTGGACTCCTAATACAAAACTGTATCAGGAGTCCTGATGCAATAGTTTTCATAGAAGGGGGTGTTGAAACACGTTTGATTTTATTTCTTCCAAGTAATGAGCTAAAAATTCAAGCACAAACATAAGAAAACATCGCCTTCCTATTTATTTCTATAAGTTAAATATAATTATATTATAATAAAAATAATTTTATAAAATTTTATGTAACATATTCTTATTTGGCCACACTCATATTTCCTTAAACAAATGAAAATTTTTTTGGGGATTTAACTTCTTTAAGTGAATTAATTAAAATAAGATCATCTAATTACACTAAATCAATGCATTTATTTATCAATTAAATGTCATATAACTTGTTTTAAAATAGGAAGTATAGCACTTCTCTTTTTCTTTTGAGTTCTTGGAAATAAATTTAATTTAATTTAATTCATATCCAAGCATTGTACATATTTAAGTTCAACACTAAAATTTTATCATTATACTTAAATGTGCATCTACGATTAAACTTTTATATCCCTACTGCGGCATATCTTCGCCAATTTTGACAACTATTAATTCCTTAAATTAGTTAGGGAGGTGAGCAAGATTGAAATGTTCAAAATAAATCAATTTTTCAAAGCCATTAATTAATTCACTTACTTGGTTTTATGCATTGTGCATTGGAAATTTGAAAGTTCTTCTAATACAAACAATCATGATCCAACCATTGATATATGCCTTGAATAACTAATTTTGAGGCTCAAGTTTGTCCAAATTTAAAGTGGTTTAGCTAGAATAAATTTAACCTAATTAAGTTTCATTAGTTTATGTTGGTTCTTAGCATTTAAATTTGACACTTGCATCCAGGGAGTTAGAGTTGTAGTTCAAGACTATATTATTGATAACCATAATTTGAGAAAAAAAAGTATTCCTTATTGGTATCAAACAAGACGAGGTAACTTGCATTCAGACAACAAATCTTTTTTATTGGGTGCTTTAGATACATTCATAGAATTAACGTATGTCTATGGAAATAAAACAAAACATCAACTAATTTATGAAAAGTTAAATTTGAATTTATGACTAATGATTTAATTTATTCTAGTATTAAGCTCTCTCTGAGCCATATAATGCTCGCATAAATAAGAATTCGTTATCATAGAAAAGTTGCTAGTTTTTATGTAGAATCATATTTATCAATCACTAAAAGTAATTAATAGCTACTTGATCGATCGCTTGAATAATCACTATAAGCACTTCTTACAAGAATGATATAGGAGTAACAAATTATGTGATAAAAAAATCAGACAATATATAACTTTCAACCAAAAACTTTAAATAATGCCAATGATTGATTGGCTTGTGCTGTTTTGAGATCTCAGCTAATTGTTATCCTAATGCTCATTGAGATTTTGTGATTCATTGTAGTCGCTAAGGCTTTCCAAGCAAATGATTTTTAGTAACCTGCACAACCACATCAATCCTGCATATATAATGCAACTCAAGCCTTATAAATAATCCAATAGCAAATTGTTAACTTATAAAGCATGTGAAGTGCATGCAACATCATATACATTAATTATAATATCTATAACAAACAAATAGAGAGTTATATTTTATTTAGGCATAAGTAACTTGTTATTTTTTATTATTTTTTAAAAAGAAAATTGAAAAAGAGTAAAATACAAATCTTTAATAATCATCATTGTCTTACCTAACATCATCTATCTCACTGCTTTTCCTTTTGCTCTTTGTCCGACTCGTGAGCTCCATTACTTAAAACATCTTGTAGTTGTAACTTCTTTTACTATGGACCATAAAATCTCATTAACCTCCTCTTATTTGACAAGTTTTCATTAAAATTATATTTATATGGTTTAAGCATGTAAATCTTCCAATTTTACATTGAGACGTCAACAAAAGTTTTAAATTGAGGCTTATTGCATGCGGAAAAATTCACAGCTGCAGCGTGAAAGAAAAAAATCACGTTGTCTAGCCCAGTCAAAGTAATTCACTATGTGTTAGTGGGTAAAGTGACGCACCTATCTCCTGCAATAGGATGAACGAGATTGCAAACTTACACTAAAACTAAATGGCCTTTGTCTTTATACAAAACAAAGAAAATACAAATGTTAGACACAACAACCATATTTGGATTATAACGGTTGCAAGTAGGGGTCGCCAGAGACTGGTGGTCGTTGACGACAGGCGTTGACGACCGGTAATGGTCGATGGTTATCGAGGTAGGTGGTTATTCGTTGGGTCTTCAATACAAATGTTAGACACAACAATCGTATTTAGAATGTAATAGTTGCAAACAGGGGTCATCAAACGCCGGTAGTCTGCGGCGGCACGGAGTGACGATCGACAATGATCGGTGGCTACAGAGACTAGTGGTTATTGTCAGGTATTCTCTTCAACACATGCTCTGTAATTCACCCCATCTCAAGTAAAGAGAGAGGGACTATTTATAGCCTTTCGGGAAGGAGCATTTTAGTCTTTTGATGCATAAATCACTAACCACCCCATCAGATGATCCCTATTGACCCCCTTGCTCATAAATAATTATTTTAATTATTGGAATGTCTTAATGATATCAGAATTGAGAAATCTTAAGTTCATTGGATTCCTCTTACTGAGATGCTCGATGTGAGTATAAACATGTCAAATCTAGAGTTCAAGATGCTTTAATTAATAATACAAAGCCTCCGAATATGCTTTCATGACTTGAAATAAGCTTAATTTGACCCAGATTGAACTAATTTTATCATCATTGGGTTCGTCTTGTCGAGATAGTCAGTTGACTATAAACTTGCTGAAATTGAGGCTAAGTTGATTAAAAATTTGAATTTGGAAGGCCCTTCATAAAAAATACATTGATATTCATGCTAGATTATAAAAGTTTCTTGATGAATCATCAACTAATACAAAATTTTACAATGGAGGCCGCCATAAAAATTTTCAATTAGTCAATCACATTCTTTTTAATCCTCACTTACAATCCATCCCTTTGAAGATCTTAAGAGAAGTTCAAACTCTTATTCCTCGTCAAAATTATAATGAATTTGTTACTTCCTGTGGATGTAGGGGAACAATCGAACTACACTGAATGGTCGTGTTCTTTTATGCACATAATCTTCACTTTTTAAAATTTATAAAGTTTTTGCAATAGCTATGGTCGAATGTGCCTTATGCGAGCAATTGTTAGGTGTGCGGAATCCACGCATACAGATTTGGTTGTATTTTGATTGTAATTGTTGTATCAATACAACGAAAATACATCCAAATCCCCACATATCCACATCTATTTTGTCCGCACATAATAATTCTTCGTCTTATGCTAATACAAGAGCAAACAAAATGACCGATCTATGAAATTAGCAACAAAGTTCAATCAATTGCCAATTAATCATTGTGTGGGTAATGCAAATAATGTGAAAAGGAACTCAACTCATGTGCTATAACTCAGAGCTTGGTGCAATTATGATAGGAGCAATTATTAATTATATGACTTTCAGATCTATTGATGATCTGACTTAGGAATCTAGACAACGGCAATATCATTTTTAGAAGGGGTATTGCAGAAGATGGCTTTTCGGGAACAAAATTAGCTGATTATATTGTGATTAAATCGAATAGATCTTAAAATAATAAAATTTAAACAAAAACAATATAAATTTTGTTTGATTATATATATAGATATAAACTATTTATCTCAAAATAAATCTACCAAATTACAAAATTATTTTAGCTAAACCAACAATACATCATGATCGATTTAAGCTTTTTTTTTAAAAATATTTTGATGGGAAAGTTGAGCCTAAAGAACAATATGCACGATTCAAACCGTCGTGTCGCGAATCAATATGACACTAAACCATTAATCACTATGTCGTAGGCAGTGCACACTTACCCGTGACATAGTTGTTGAAAGTATAATTTCTCACGGTGAGGTCGCATGTTCGAATCACACATATTGCTCTTTGAGCTCAACTTTCCCGAAAAATGACCGATTTAATCAATTGTTAGGACCTCTTGAATGCACATTTGACCTTTTCTAGCTAGTTTGCTTTTGTTGGTTCAATAATGTTTTCAAAAGATAAATGAGATGAATAGAAACTTAGGCGATGTTTGGGATCGTTTTATAATTTTATCATTTTATGATTTTATTTTATTTTATTTATACTTTGGTGTAAATTAAAATATATTTAGTATATTAAATATGTAAGTCATTTTTTTTAATATGTAATAAGCTGATTTATACGATGTTGGCAATGGCTTGTTGTGGTGACAAACAAAGCAACTATAGTGATTATTATAATTTGTGACACATTTAGAGCCGGAGGTGGTTGTTGATGATGCCAATGAGACTAGCCAACAATACCCAACAACAACAATGACAATGTCAACTAATGATAAAGATGGCACAATCAACTGCTACCAACAAAAAACAAAATACTTTTAAAAAATATAAAACTATCTATATATTTTTTTAAATGACTTGATTTAAAAAAAATGAGATTACTTGCAAAAACATAAAGTAAATACATTTAAAAATTAAATAAGAGCAAAGTTATTATCATATATATTGGCTATCATCAACAACGGGCCCTTATCCCACTAAGTGGAGTTGGCTACATGAATCATCTTTCTCCATTGCGTCCTATTGAGCGTCATATTTTCATTTAATACTAGTAGATTATGATCATTTTTTATACAATATGCCCAAGTCATTCTAGGTCTACTTTTGCCTTTCTTAACATAAGGAGAATCTAAAACATCTACTCTCCTAATTGGATCATCAGATGGTCGACATTGAATGTGGAATGTGATCAAACCATCTAAGACAACTTTCTCTAATTTTGTCCGTCACTGGAGCTACACCAACCCTATCACAGATATATTCATTTTGCATTTTGTCTTTAAGTGAAAAGCCACTCATCCACCTAATCCTTCTCATCTCGGCAACAATTAACTTAGTTTTATGCTTCTCTTTTAAACATCAACATTCAGCATCAAAGAGCATTGCAGGTCTCACCACCATATTATTAAATTTTCCTTTCAGTCTAAGTGGTACTTTTCTACCACATAATAGGCTCGAAGCATTCCCCCACTTCAACCAACCAACTTGAATTCTACTAATAACATCCCCATCTATATCACTGTCACTTTGAACAATTGACCCGGGATATCCAAAGCGTTCACACCTTTTAATAATTTAATCACCCATAGTTACAATTATGTCACTAGAGCTACAACTACTAAAATTACATTCCATGTATGCAATTTTAGTTCTCCTCAAACGAAGGCCTTTAGACTCCAATGTAGACCTCCGTAGTTCAAGTTTTTTTGAGATTTCTCTCTCATCTTATCCACGAGAATGATACCATCGGCAAAAAACATAAACCAAGGTACATCCTCTTGTAAAAGTCCAGTAAGAGCATCCATAACTAAAACAAAAAATATATGGGCTTAAAGCTGATCCCTGATGTAAACATTAGAAATTGGAAAATATTTGGTCAATCCTCCTTCTGTTCGAACACAAGTAACAACTCTAGTATACACATCTTTAATGGCTTGAATATAAGTCAAATCAACACATTTCTTCTCAAGAATTCTCCAAAGGATTTCTCTTGGAACTTTACTATTTTTAAACCAATAAAAATCATATAAAGATCCTCTTTATTATCTCTAAACTTCCCCATTAAACCTCTCAGTAAATTATATAACTTCCATAGTAGATCTGCCCGACATAAATCCAAATTGATTATGAGAAATCTTTGTAATAAATCTTAAAATACGTTCAATTATCCTTTCCCATAATTTTAAAGTATGACACATCAACTTAATTCCTCTATAATTTGCACACTTTTGTGCATCCCCTTTATTCTTAAAAATGGGGACCAAAATACTCTTCCTCCACTCCCCATGCATCTTTTGAGTTTTTAAAATAATATTAAAGAGTTTAGTATGCCAAGAAACTCCCAAATCTCCTATATATTTCTACACTTCAATTAGGATATCATCAGGTTCTACAGGCTTCCACCCTTGGTTTTCTTTAAAGCCTCATAAACTACTTTTTCTAATGCAAAGTAAAAATGAAATATTTTATTATTATTAACAATATTAAGATCACTAAGGCCGGTTGTGTTTTCAAAAACTTCATTAAAAAGTTAATTAAAACTACTCTCCCATCTATTTTGAATATATTTTTTTCTAAAAAACACTTTTTTACTTTCATCTTTAATACACTTTACTTGAGTTAAATCTTTTTTTTACTTTTTCTTTGTTTAGCTAGTTTATACATATATTTTTCACCCTCCACCTATCTAATACATTATAAAGATCACTAAAAGCAAAATTTTTAGCATTATAGATTGTTCTCTTAGACTCCTTACGGGCCATTTGATATTTTTCTCAGTTCTCTAAGCTCTTACATTTAATTCAATTTTTATAATTTAGCTTCTTATATTTTATATTTTCTTGCAAATTATTATTTCATCACCAACTATTTTATTTATAGAATTTTTTTTCTTTTGATTCTCCCAATATATCTTTTGTTACTTGTTTAATAATGTTTGCTACTTTATCCCACATAGAATTTGTTTCTTCATGAACATCCTAAATCTTGAAATTTTGAAATTTACTCATAAAAATAATTTTATTTGTGTCTTTTAGGTACTCCCGTCTAATTTTACAATGAAGATCTTAGTATTCTTTATTTTACAACTATTCATCTTAAAATCTAAAACTAATAATTAAAGTTGAGTACTTAAATCTTCACTTGGAATGACCTTACAATCTTTACATTCTTGACGTTCTCTTCTTCTCATAAGAAAATAATCAGTTTGTTTTTTATTTGATCCATTCTTATAAGTAATAATATGCTCATATCTTTTCTTGAATAAAGTATTAACAATAACAAAATCATACGCTAAAGTAAAATCTAATATGACTCTATTTTCTTTATTAATCACTCCATAATCGTAGTCACCATGAATATTTCTAAAATCTTCTACCACTCTACAGACATGTACATTTAAATCTTCTCCAATAAAACTTCTTTCCTTAAGAGGTATCATTTGTATTAAGTTTTCTAAGTCATACCAGAATTTGTCTTTAATATTAAAAATTTCGATTTTGTAGATCCATGAATCACAAAGATTTTTATCATCTAAATGATTAAATCCATTCTAAGTTAATTTTTATTTTTTGTTATAGTATAATATTCTTTGAATGTTGTATCTGATCATTTAGATAGAAATCTTTTGAGATCTATGATGGCTACAATAAAAAAATAGTACACAGTGGTATCAATATTCCTTCGAATCATAATCATCATTATTATGGTATTCTGATCATTTAGATTGAAATCTTTTGAGATCTATGCATGAGTTCTGGCCTCCATGGGAAATTACTTCTTGAAGAAGTCCAAGTTTTAGATGGCTTTGATAATCTCGGTCATTAACACCTACGATGGTTTTACTTCGGTATGAGGGAAATGAGATGATTCATGCCTCCTCTTAGGCCTTCTTTTGACTAGTCTTATATTGGTATCTTCCCACTCATGTTGTTGAAACAGTTTTTTAGGAGTGTTCTAAATTTTTTTTCTTATTAAATTGATTTCTTGGGTTCTTGCGGTCTTCATGGGATTGATTTTGAAACTTCCCTTGGGCTCATGCGGCCTAGAGGAGCTAAGCAAAGAACTGTATTCTTCTGGAAAAATTTGGTTATCTAAGAGCTCAACGAGAGTTCTTAGTTTTTTAAGCCAAGTGTGTACTTGAATGGAGCTTAACATAGGCCTTGAGTCAAGACAACGTCAGCAACAACAAGTTCTAGGGGCCAAACGTCCAATATCTCTCACTACAAGCATTTGATGAAGATTTTGAGGCTCTCTGTAAGATCATGTTGGATCCATAGAGGGGCCTAAGAGTTCTTTGGCGGGTTTTGTGTGATAGTGAATTGGGCTATGAACATGATCTTGAACTTTCTAAGGGAGGTGATGACTTATGTAGGTAAGTTAACGAACTACTGTAAGCTAATGAACCAACACAAGACTAATTCTTTCAAAATCATAAAAATAATATTTTAGGGGGTCATTTACCCTTGACAGACATTTACCTAACTCAAAAGAAGATACATGCTCAACAAGATCTGACTTCTCTTTATACGTTTCTAGAGAAAGAATTTTGAACTCCCTTGACGCAATCTCTCTTGATAATATGCTCTCTAACGATCATTATCTCATTCTAGCTACTACATCCAAGGATTTAAAAGGTTCTCACTCTGGAACATAAGATTCATCCCTTTATTCTTCTTCTTCATCATCATTTTCTTCTTCTTGTACACTAATATCAAGTTTCAGTCTAGTTCCTGCATAGATGGCTACTTCCTCGCTGGTCCTTATCTCAATGCTTTTCATCTACGAGCCACAAACCATGATCATCTTGTATGCATCCTAGGCTGAGTCCTAAAACGAGATCTAAACCCTTCTTGTCTTGAATCTTGTATAGTTTTCAAAACTTATTCCCTCGGTTCATTAATATGTTGTGTCACAAACTCTCTGGTACAATTCATCATATTTCTTTGTTCTTCCATACACTAAAAGAATTTTCTTGTAGAGTTGTGAGTATAAATTATGTTCACCACACCTTTTAGGATGTTTATCCTTTTAGGATGTAAGGTTTGGTATTGTTCGTTAGTCTGCACAACCAAGTAAAGACTCCATTTTTAAGAGAAAGGTAGGGAAGAAGATGATAAATGTGTTGTTAGAGCTTGTGTTTCTCACTCTATGTTTTTTCAGGATTCCCAGTGCAGTCAAGCCTTAGCTCATAAAAATGCTCTCAACTTCTTGGTCCCCAAAGAGAGAGAGAGAGAGAGAGAGAGAGAGAGAAGAATGAGAATACCCCTTTACATCCCCTAACATCTCTTTTATATAAATTATATGAGATAAAAGAAATAAAAGTTATATCTTGACAAGTAATACATACGTCTGTCCATAATATTTTTATGAAAAGATTGTGATGTGAGTGTCAGACAACACTATAAATTAAGATGAACTCATTTACTTTGATGTAATGATAGCTTCTCAGGAGATAGGTTTCTTTGGCAGGTGGACTCGGGTCGACCACTTTAGCAGGTGGTCTTGGTTCGAGAATGACTTGATCTTTAGATATGGACCTTCGAAGCTCATAGTGTCTGTTGGCCCTCAAGTTATGCCCATGAAAAAAACCTTATTTAAGTATACGACTTTATTTGGGTATACATAACACTCAATTTCTATATATATATATATATAAGCATGAAAACATGAAAAAAATATAAAAACTAACAGTATAGGGGTTAGATATATAAATATATAGTAATTGGGTGCATACATGTAAATGCCCTTTTTTTTAATATTTGAGAAGTACATACATAAATGAACTGATTGTATTATTCTAAGTGAGTGATTCCAAAATGCTCCCTTTTAGGGTTACAATCCAACTGCATGTTCTTGACAGTTTTGGTGTAAATGAAGTTATAAGATATTCTCTCACCCAGAACTGCCTGAAAGCTGCCCCTCTTAATTATTATAAGTACAACTGAGTGCCACCCAAAAGATAGCCGTAATTTTTAACGTTCATTTATTTTAAATCACAATGCAGACGGAAAACAATAAAGATTCAAATCATAGCACCAGATTCCTCGTTCAGGTCTCCTCCCATGCATGCATGCACGTCTTTTGATGCATTCCAGTCAAAGAACTTTGGCTTATTGTATTAAAAATCATTTCACTTTTTAATCATAAATGTATGCTTCCAAAGCTAAATCAAGTTCCTAAGTAGTCCTTATGCTTTTATGTTTTTATTATTAATCATATCTGTTTAATATTCTTATATGATGTACGACGGGATATATATATATATATCAAAGGAGTTACATGAGTGAGATGTCAGCCACATAACTCGTAGTTAGTCATGTAAGTCTTAGTGGTGAGTTGAGACAACCTTTGTAGGTCATAGAGGCTGGAGTTGGGAGTTGTATGAGTTACGAATCATATAGGTCGTAATTGGTCACGTATGTCGTGGTGGTGAGCTGCAATAATGTATGTAGGTAATAGAGGCTAAAAGTAGAGTTGCAGGAGCTGTGTACTACATCAGCCATAGTTGGTCATATGACATGGCAGTGAGCTACAATTGTATATGTAAGTCATAGAGGTTGAAGTTGGAAACTGAAATAACGTTTGTAGGTCATAGAAGCCAGAGTTGGGAGCTGGGTGAGCTTTCAGCCAACTAAGCCGTAGTTGGTCACATAAGTCGTAATTATGAGCTGTAATAACGCTTGTAGGCCATAGAGGTTGTTGTAGTTGTGAGTTGTGATAACACAAATTAAACGCAGAGGTCGTAGCAAGGAGTTGTAAAAAGAGAACTTCAGAAGTTTGCAGGAAGTCATCATAACCTGAATATGACAGTCATAATTTATTGTCATAGAGAGTTATCGTTGGCCCTTCAATACGAGGTTACTTTTAACCTCGTATTGGGGACAAGTTGCTACACTGGATTCATGATGTGTCATTACTCCACATTTTGGGTGTGTCATTGCACCGTCTTCGCGGTACATTGTTACACTGCAATGAACGTCGTTACTCCACAGGGTCCTCCAATGGAGATAGGCAAGGGGAGGCTGACGGTGGTCGACGACAATCGTCGAGCTTTGGTCGACGACTGTGGGAGCAGGAAGTGTTTGTCGGAATTTCGACCAATAATAACTCTGAAAATTAACTCATCCTTTTCTTCTTCAGGTCCAGCTCCCCCATTTCACAAGGGGATTAGGGGCTCTATTTATACAATAAGAGAGTAACATTCTTGTAAATAATAAAAGAATCCAGACCACTCCATCGACCAAGAGAGATTCCCTTTATCAGAAGTCATATTGTGGATATTGTACTACCTTAATGATTTCACAATTGAGAGATATTGAGCCCGTTGGATTCGTATTGTCGAGGCACTCAATTTAACTATAAATTTGCTAGATTTAAAATCTATTTGTCTTTCTAATTAACCATCAAATGCTTCTAAAAGTGGTTCAATACTTTGACTCGTACTGAAAATTTCAGTCTCAATGTCCCCGTCCCCTTGACCAGCAACTTTGTTTGTAAGTTTGTTTTAACCAGATATAAGTGATTTCTAATTTGAGTTTGAAGTTTTAATACTAAAAAATAATGATGAGAATTGTGCTAATTACCTCAAAATTCATGCCAAATGAAAAAAATTTGTTGATGACCTATCAATCTTAATAGAAATTTAAAACTATAAACTGATCAGATATCTCCAAACAATTATTTTCCAATTAAATGGACCGGTTAGGTGCATTAATCTATATTGGATAGGGATAGCTAACAACATGGATACATTTATTTCAGTCCAAGGAAATCATCCGTTCAGATTGAAAATTTTCCAAGATTTCTCCACAAAAAATACATGTTAAGAAAATGTCCAAGGAAAAGTGATTTTATCAGAACAAAAATGATTAATCACAAAAACTTTAGTAAATACAGATTTGTAAATAATTCATCTGATCCTGCAAAAAAATTATGAACATGATTAAAAAAGAGGCAATTCTAACTACTGCGCAACATAAGAAGTAATAACTCAGCTACACCACGTAAATTAATATACTGAACATCAAAGTTACTGAAAAGCAGACACAAGTTACGTTGTAATGTGAGAGCAACATAAATAATCTACTCTATACAAACGTACAAGAGCGTATAAAACAGTTAAGCAATAATTTATAAGTAAATATAAAACTATAGAAAAAAAAACTAGACATAATAGAAAATATACTCTCTTTTAAACAATTTTAAAGTTGTCATCAAAGTAGTAAAATCTATAGAAAAAAAACACCAGATAATGAAGTACATATAACAAGAGAAAATATCCCACATGAGCAGTGTATTGCAAGCCAAAAAAACTTTCCTTCAGATAGTGTAGGAACAAGAAAACCTCACATCTTTTAGGCTATAGAAGAAACTCGGCCAATGCCAACGAGTATAAAGATGGCAGATTGAAAGAGACTAGCAATCACATTTTTCTCAGTTCTACTAAGGTTTTGCAATATGAATAATAACAAATGTCATCCAAGAATTCTTATTGTAAGGAATTTATGTTTACAAAAACAATCATGTCTTAACAATCCCCTCTTTCTCCATTTTTTTTTTTTTTGTCACTCTCCAAATAAAGAATTATAATATATCACTGCCATGCCTGCTAGAATAGATTACTACACTCTCCTCTCACACAACAGAATATTTTCTGGCAACTTTCAGATGAAACCAGAGCGTACATTTGATGATTGAAGAGGCATACCTAAGCCATAGGGTTGCGGGCCGCTTGAAGCATACGGATTTCCGAATGGGTTGTTGTTCTGTGGATAGAACTGCTGCTGACCCATCATCATCATTTGTTGCTGCTGCTGCTGCTGCTGCATTAGTGCCTGCTGCTGAGCCATCACAGCCATTTGGATGGAGTGAGGAGCAGTAATGGCATTGGATGCATAGAATGGGTCGTGAGCCATTACAGGTTGTTGCATGGAGCTGGCCATCAGTGCGGGCTCCCATGGATTGTAACTAGTTGGCTGGTTCGCTCGTCTGATAGCATCGTCGTATAAGCTGTCCAATGTAAGTTTGTCCAATCCTCCGCCCTAGAGACACATTGGGTGAACATAATCATAGAGATCAGATAAAAATGGTCGAGTAAATATCGAAATTTACCATCTTGCTTGCAGCAGCTGCAGAATCATTTGAGCTCGTAGCAGTGACGAGTGCCAACTCCCAGCCTGTGGTTCCATTCTCTGTTGTGAAACTAGCTGCTGAAGTCGTTGTTGATGGATTATCTGCCGAAATTTTTCCCAAAGAGTATAACAAACAAACAGAAAGATGTTAGTAGGAGTCTCAAAAATTAACCGGACGATTCAACTCGACCCAAACTCGACACAAAAAATCCGAGTTTGGTTTGGCCAGAATAATTTTTTGGTTTGGTTCGGGTTTAATAATCTAACCAGTTTAATTTTTCGGGTCTTGTTCAAGGTAACCCAATAATTGACTTGAGATTGACCCAAAATCGATCCGAATTTGACCAAAAATCGACTCAAATAGCTGTTGTTCCCTGTGTTAAAGGGTTATATAAGAGTTGAAACCAGGTCGGTTTGAGTTGGACTTTTTGACCCGCTTGATATTCGAGTAGGGTTGGGGTCAAGCAGTTTCGGATCAGGTCAATTTTAGGTTGAATCGGAACACAACCCGTGAACCCAATTTGATACCCATATAATGTTAGTCTAGCTAGCTTCTAAAGATAATGGGAGTAATTGGAATTTACCAACTGGAACAATGGCAAGAGCCAAAGCATTTTTAGCATCCAACTCCAAAGCATCAGGATTGGTGTCATTTAAACCCTGACAAGCACAATGGAGAAGGTTAATTTGGTGAAAAAAGTGTATAAAAATTTTAACGTGTGTCTCTCTCGACTGAATAATACCAGCAGATCAGGCTCCTTAGATACTGCCGGAGGAGCTTCCACCTTTACTGGTTCAGGAGGTGGTGGTGGAGGTGGAGGAGGTGGTGGAGGTGCCTCCTGTACTTCAAGAGCTTTCTTGTCTTCAATGGCCAAAATAACCTTTGGAGATGCTTTTTCCTCCTTCACCTGATATATTTTGCAGCAGATTTTCTATCAAATGAAATAAAAAATCCTTGAAAATATGCAAATTCAACAATGTGAGCATAGAAGATACTGTAAAGCCACAAACTTGAAACAAAAATCTTTTATTTTACACATAAGACCTCCTATAACCCAGTAACTTGATACTGGATGATTATCTTGAAATACCTCAAGCACAAATTTCCAATCTAACAAGCTGAAATCAGATGAAAAACAATTTATATCAGATTATCACTAGTCAATGACTGATTATGAACAATTAAGTTACATTCCCATCCTACTCAACCGGCATCCTGCAACTACACAGTTGTACTATTCCATCCAAATGTGACAATTGTCATATTCCATTCCAATTATGACAATTAATTTTACTTCACAACCAAAGAAAGAGTTGCAGCATGCACAGTTGTCTGGAATCCATGTCACATAACGATGAATGACTCACAAATTTGTTAAAGAATAAGATAATAGCTCATCATTGTATTCCTTGGGGCTCACACAATGACACAAATAACTAAAATGGAAAATGAAAGCCAAAACTATGAATAGTGATTGCTATGATATCCAGAAAAGCTAGCAGATTTATGATGGTTGCTTCAACAACCAAAACAGCAGTAAGTCATCACTAACCTGGTCTTTTCTAACAGCTGAAACTCGAGGAGCTTCTCTAACGTACTCCTCCATGGCATTGAGAAATGATGCAGGAGGCTGCAATATTAGCAATTAAAAAAAGAACAAATATTGATAAGGGAATAAAACAAAATAAAAAACAGGTTTACAATAATTTCGAAATTCAGATACAATGGAAAATAAACCTGATCTATTTTAATAAACTTCTCCCCACGTCCAATGCCAATGTTTTTACACACTTCATAAAATTCTGACAACCTCTCTGCCTGAAAATCAATAAATAATTAAAAGGAAGACAATGAATAAACAAAGTGTTGAACGTAGTAATACTACTAAAAAAAATTCCTCAAATGAAAAATTTTTAAGGACCAGATAACCATGTTTAGGCATTGCCACAATGAAAATTCTCAGGCATTTATAAATTTTTCAAATAAGAACACAAAAAAAATTTTTTTAAAAAAAAAGTACCTGTTGACCAGCTCGTCGATATATGTCAAGTGACTTGAGAGCATCATAGTGTTGCATCTCAAAGAACTGGAATAATACAAGGTATTTAGAAGGTGGCATTAAAAACGAAAGCTGGTAATTTAAAAAAAAAAACAGAAAGAAAAAAGAAAAAAAAACCAATACCTTGTCAACCATATTGATTGTACCATCATTAATAGCATTATATATCTTTGTACTCTCAGCAGCAACCTACAAAAATAATATAAAAATAAATATGTGTACGAGATAAAACTTAAGATATATTAAAATACAAAATACATTCTATTACCAAAGAGAGTGCCAGCTGAATTACAAAGTTATGGATGGCTGCTCCTTGTGGCTGCACAAACATTCCAGTATAATTAATCACGAAAAAATTTGAAATTATATTCAAGCTTGTTTAGCTTGCTTTAGTTTTGCAGCAGGAAAAATACAGCTGATTAAACCACATCAACAACCTGGCAGCTTATCAGGCGAAATAAAAGTTGCTGCAGGGCAGGTAAGTGGACAAGTAACTCAGCAGCATCACTATCTCGAGTTCTCTGTATAAAAACTATTATCCTTGGTTAAGACTGATATTTTTTTAATAAAAACAGAAGAAAGAGATAATTACATCGAAAAAGTGCCCAACAAATTTAAGATCATAAGGTTTCCATAAGGAAGAAAGAGGAGAGCTGAGACATCCAAAAAATACTTAATTTTAATTCCTCATAAAACAAAATTAAATCAATTGTAGGATATTATGAGTTTCAGTATGAATAAATAAACATAGTGAATTTTACACTAGCAGTGAGACCTTTTTTATGCTAAGCTAGTGCAATTACTGAGTCCAATAAATGTATGATTTTTGTACGCATTACTAAGACACTTACATAAACAATATGGCATTTGCAACAACCGAAGGTCTTATAACAATTATTTTCGAAAGCATTTTTATAAGGATAACATTAATTATTGAAACTTGTGGAAATTAAAAATCCATAACAATGGCAGGATATAGAAAACCTTAGCCCCTCTATTGTGTGTCTTCCTTTTTCTCTGATTTATATCAACTACATCGTAGCTAAACTCATTGAAAAAAATCATTAATTAATTATAAAGAACACCATCTTTCAGGTAATTTTATCTTAAGGTCTAGGAAATATTGCAAACATTTGGCCTCAAAGATTTATTTAATGGACCCTTTATATTCTTTACTTTCATGCAATTGAAGACAAATTTTATACTCTAGAGTGGACAGCATTGCCATTCCATTTAAAAGCTCCCGAACATTTCAAGAAAGATTTAATACTAAAAAGAACGCCATATTTGCATTTTATTTAAAAAATCCCGAGTAACTTAAACCATATTGAAATTATCTATTTTTTACTTCCTAAGAAGAGATTCATATTTTTGACTTGACTGCTCTGAGCAATTTTCATAGTTTGCAGCATGATTCCTAGTCATTCACACAAGAATAAACAATATATCAATACCCACTGTAGATATTACATCCATCATCTAAAATGGACCATTTGTCAAGCGGTCGGACTAAAGGATGGCGGCTGAGGAGAGCACTTACCACCTCGAGATTTGGAATAGATCTCTTAATTTTATATATTACATTGAAAATTTTGCCACCCCAAATATAAATGCATAGGTATAATTTAAAATCAATAATATTTTAAAACTACTTGTTAATCGTGCATTTTTAATAAAATTTTATTTATCATATTTTAATTTATTGTAAATATAAATATAGTATTATTTAATTCAAAAGTGCAACTTCTACTTTTTATTTATTAATATAAATAGTTTAAGAAATTATAAGTAAATACTAAAATTTGACTTCTCTCCATTGGAGCTAAGAATTTTTGAAACCCTTGTCGTCTCTCCTATTGGCACTAAATTCCCAAAACTCTAATTCTCTCCTCCTTTGTTCCCAAAATTATAAAATACTCATTCTCTACCCACTTCCACACCAAAATTTTGGAAATCCTCGTCTACTCTCCATCCAAGTGTCTTCCGTCCTTTCCCATCCAAATTCTTGAAACCTTTGCCTTATGCTCTAGTTGCACCAAACTTCCTAGAACTTAGGTATTCTTTCCTTCCATGTCCAATTTCTGAAACTCTCATCTTCTTCTTTTTTGCAGCCAAATTCTCAAATCCTAAAAAGTCAAGACCACCACAAGTCCACATCAAAGAGAATGATAAGCAGGAACTTGATAGGAGCTTGTTTGATGCCAGCGGAAGCTCCACAACTATAAGATCAACTTACTCCAAAAAGCATTTGGCATAATTTAAGTATTTAGACAAAACCTTGAGTAATGATATAATCTCAATTAATTCTTGTAAATATATAGCTCCTCAAGTTTTACAAGTTACATAAAATCTTAAATAGATGTAAAAAACTAATTTTTATGGAACAACCCCGTAATTTTTATCTGTCAGATGTTGGCAAAGATGAGAAAATTGATCAAATATCTTCTCATTGATAAATCGATTCAATAGGTCTTAAAGCAAACTTTATTGACTAACAGCTGAGCACACAACTCCAACAATGAAGATTATTAAAAAAAGATAAATAAATAAAATATAAGGTAAATCTATTTTAAGCTTATTGATAATACATATTGAGAATAATACTACAATAAGTTTTTGGGATAGAATCAATGGTTACAAGCAATAGATGCCTAACTATGGGAGCTAGATTGAAAGATATTTTTTTGTGTTGTAGGTTGTTCTTAATTCTAATTTTTGTACTTAATCCTTTTTTTTACAACTTATATAATTTAGAATGTTTAAGTTCTAGTTTTGATTAGTTTCCATATGTTTTTCATTTTGCCACCCTTCTAAATGTTTAAGTTCTAGTTTTGATTAGTTTTCATATGTTTTTCATTTTGCCACCCTTCTCGCTAAAATCCAGTATCTACCCATTCAAATAATTTTAATCAAATAATAAAGATAATAATGTAGGCCTACCTTGAAAAGACAAGAAAAGATAATAAAAAAGATAACACAACGGATAAAGGTAGAAAGGAATGATAAAAAATTATAACCAAATAAATAAGCAAAACCCTTCAAAAAGGCAATTCAACTCCCTAAATGATTTCCCATCTCACATGATCAAAAATCAAAACCTTAAAATAGAAGAGGAAGAAGAGCCTTCAGATTCAAAATAAGAATTGTATGCATGCTATAGACAAGCTTAAATAACTTGGATTTGCCTTATTTATAGATAAAATTAAAACACATACTTGACAACATAGGCTCAAATGATGCAAGAAAGAAAGAAAAATGACTCGAGCATCCATACCAAAATGATCACATAAAGTAACATAAGAAACAATGAAGTATCGAAAAAGAAAAATAGCATTTACGTAAGCAATTTTCAGATACAAGCGAAATTGAAGTTGTCTTGAGTGCTAAAGTAACTTTAAATTATCAATAATAACCAAAACAATGCCAATCGTATGGAGCCAATTAACACATTTAATTAATGCCATTCCAAATTGAGAACCAGGTTCCTAACATCAAGCAAAAACAAAAAGTATTTAATAAAAGGCATACCGGAGGGTCCGTCTCTACATCATACTTTAGAACATGAAAGCATTCAAGCCTTTCCTCCAAATATAATGCATATGAGCGCACCCATGCAGAGTAGTCCCATGCTGTAATCAAAGGAATAAAATTAATCGAGGGCATTTGTGCCAATTTGATTATAACTCGGCCAAGCTTAATTACAATAATACCATTTGCACTAGAATCATCCTTAAAATGGGACAAGTTTAACATTTGGCTTCTACTTCTTCCATAATTAATAAGTTCCTCACGGAAGGTTGGGTCAACCTCT
This sequence comes from Phalaenopsis equestris, assembly GCF_001263595.1. Classification (NCBI taxonomy): domain Eukaryota; kingdom Viridiplantae; phylum Streptophyta; class Magnoliopsida; order Asparagales; family Orchidaceae; genus Phalaenopsis; species Phalaenopsis equestris. The sequence goes on from NW_018164666.1 coordinate 6,985,525, forward strand.
CTCAAAGCACGATGTATAACTATTAAAGTCTTTAATGCAACCTGAAAAGGTAAAAAAAAGCAATAATGAGATAATCAAAACTAAAAACCTCATGTGCAACTGGAAAGGTGCAGAAATAACCATCCTGTAGGATCATTCAATGTTATATTTGGTACCAAAGAAAACAATTCAAATAAGTATTTAACTTATGCTATAAAGATATTAAAAGCTGTTACCTTTATGATATTTTTTGAACTGAAATAACAAAACATAAGCAGCCAAATATACTTTTTAATAAGAACAAACTATTAGTTTAGTGAAAAATATGTTGCAATAAGGTACATTTGGACAACAATATTTAGTTTAAGCCTGACAGAAAAAAATGGAATTAAAACAGAATATATAAATTATGCACATACAGCCCAATTGTGCGTCTTTGAAAGGCGCCTTGCAAGAGCATGAATACAGTATGCCACATCAGCCCGAGGTCTTGCAGCTGAAATGGCCAAAAATATAGCTGCAAAAAAATCAAAAGCTAATCATATCAGGTACAGGAATGTAATTCTTTCATTTTAACATAATATGGATAAATAACTTCTCCTGATGGTGGAATACCATCAAAGTGTACTATATTTTATCTGTAGAAAGGGATCTTTGAGATTTGCCAAAGGAATTAAAAAGGAGAAGAACTCAAGTGTTGCCATAAATAAAAATACAGTATTTAAGATCACCTACTTCCACACCCTCAACACAACAAGATAATTAATGCAACTACTCAGGATTGTGCATCCATGCAAATATTGAAACCTTTGCAGTTGTAATATTAAAACTATTTAAATCGAACTAGGCAATGAGAAATTTCAAAGAAAACAACATAGGAAGATTTGAAGAAGATCATCCCATACTGATTACTACAAAATATAGAACTATAAAGACTAAGAAGCACAAACAATCAAAAGCTTTAAAATGATGATAGATATGGTGATGACTGAACTTGGCCGTTTAACAGCAAGAAAACTGTGGCATTTAGCCTGCTCATTGCAAGATTAATACATTGGTTAAGTTAGTGCAAAATAAGAACTTAAAAACTATGAAGCAAAATAAATTCTTGAAGAAGCTTGAGAATGAAAATTCCCTTTATCCTACAAGGCCAGTTTGGTATTCTATCTTACACAGAGTATAAGAAAAATTTAGCTTAAATCATGCCAAACAAAACTTGGGACATTAAATACTTCTTCTTTGATAAATTCCGTTTGGCCTGGGATTTATTAAATCCACCATTCATTGAACTAAATGGATTTGAATTTATCCCTCTAACATATTTTAAATTCCAACACAAAAAGCCAAACAAAGTATCAGAATTAGCAAGGATTTAACAATTGTTACATCAGAAGGGGGAAAGGTTAGAGAGGTCACAAACCTTTGATGTGCTTTTCCTTTGCAGGAGATTCAACATGGTTCGTGGCCCGGACTATTGCAATATCCAATTCCTACAAATTCACATAAATTATTGATTACAAATTCATCTGCTTGATAAATCTCAACCAGCACCAAATTTACCTACCTTGTAATCACTGTTCACTTTGGCCAATCCAACAGTGGTTGAGTCTTTAATAGCTCCCAAATACTTCCTCAAACTTTGCTGCGTGCCTCCTCCCTCCATTCTATTTGCCAATTACAGAATCCTCCTCCAAATCACCCAATACCAAACCAAATCCTATTTATAAATCAACCAAATTTGAAGAAACCACAAAACCTCATCAAAGTATTAGGGCGAATGGAAGAAGAAAGAGTAATAAAAACTTCAAATTATGCAACTATTGATTTTAGACTTTCGATTTGCCATATCTACATCAACTTAGAAACCAGAGCTCCACCTGCTTTACCTAACTAAGGTAGCTTATTTTCTAATCCATGCATCAAACGAATTAACAAATCAATTTAGCTGGAGAATTGAATCAAGAAAGTGCCTACTACCGAACTATTCAAGCTGAATCAAATTCTTTATATAGAAAAGAAATTCAACAAGCATGGATTGAATAAAAAATAGATTCACAGAAGCGAAATACAAAAACTCACCCGTTTGAAAAGCGAAAGCTGAACGAGGGAGGAAGAGAGAGAGAGAGAGAGAGGACTTTCAGAGAAGCCGGAGATTAGTCGACGCTGTTTCTATTTCAAAGTTCTAGAGTGGAAGAGCG